>NC_037680.1:61650938-61950938 GCF_003255815.1 Theropithecus gelada | reverse complement strand
GTTTAAATAATCCTCCTGACAATCATAGTGGCTTTTATTTTTATAAACATTTTAAAAATGCATTTTTAGAAACAAGTTATTCTTAAAACAGAACACATGTCATTTACTATACAACTTTTGAACATGGAGATTATGGATGACCAAGCTTCTATCCAAGTTCAATTTGTTAGAAAAGATAGAATTCTTACATGAATTGTAGAAATCTGTCTTCTGGCTTTGTAGCTTCAACAGACATATATATATATATATATATATATATATATATATATATATATTTCAACAGACATATATATATGTCTATATATATATAAATAACATCACTAAAACTTGGAATTGTATAGCATTTTAAGATTTGGATAGAGTTATTCTTGTATACATTATTAAATTTTCATGGCAATCATTTCAAGTAAACACATGTAAACTACTAGCTTACGAATGTGTTAATTGATCTAGATAAATAAATGCATTTTTAAAGGTCATTTTCATTATAAATACTAGAGTGTGGATACAGTCAGTTTTATGTACCTAAACCCATTTTCAGTGGTTATTCTGCTACATGTTACTGTTTTAATATGGAGAATGTATACGTAAACACTGGACATTCAGTGGTAAATATGATAGATAGTGTTCATATTAGCATGGAACTTACATATTAGAAGAAAAGTTTAGAAATAATTAATAATATTTAAAAACACAATTCCAGACAGATAAGACTGGTAAAGAAAAAACCTGTAGTGTGAAAATGATTGCAGCGAGATAAGTTATGATAGTCAAGAGAGACTATTTGAAGAGGTGATGTTTGGCTGGACAGAGTTCTAAACAGTGGTTATGAAGAAGGAACTGACTTAGCTGGTTTGAAGAATACAAAGAAAACCAGTACACTGAGTGCATGAGAACAAAGATCCCAGGGTTTGATGTCAAATAAGTAGACAGTAGAAACAATAATGTAGGGCATAAAAGCTATGATAAAGAAATTAAATTTTATTCAATGTGCATTGAGAAACTAGTAAAATATAATAAGCAAGGCAATTATGTGTCTTGATTTATGGTTAAAAAAGAATCTTTTGTGACTGTGGGTAGAATGGATTTCACTACAGGTGGAATAAGAAGCAAGGAGATGAACTCTTGTATTAAAGAGAAAAAGTAACTTTTATTAGGGTGGTAGCAGCTGGCATGAAAACAAACTGAAGTAGAAAGACTAAAATGGACTTTGAAGATAGAATTGACATGATGCAGTGATTTACTGAGAAAAGTGGAAGTGATTTACTTGAGAAAAATGGAAGAATCAAGGCTATAGATAAGATTTTTGTCAAGTCAAGTGATGCCAGTTTTTTTTTTTTTTTTTACTGAGGTGAGGCAAACTGGATAAAGAACATTTTTGAGTTCAGTGTGAGAAATGACAATATTATTTTACGTCGGTAAAGTTTGATGTTATATGAACTGGAGGTAGTAAATAGATGCAAATAGACTCAAAATAGAGGACTGGGCAAGGTTTAAATATTGATGATTCATTTATATACGCACACACATATATGCATATGTGGCATGTAATGATGGAATGGCATTGGATGGTTTGTGATTACCTAGGGATAACATTGAATGGATAAGAAAGTCCAAGATAGTACAACCTCTGGAGCACCCCAGCATTTAGAAGTCAGAGTAGAGGAGGTTGATTCAAAAAAGGTAACTTTAAAGGAGCAGCTGGTGACACCAGCAGAGTGTTACATTACAGAAGCTTTCTTATTTTAACAAAGAAGGAAAGAAGATAGCAAAGGAAAAGATACGATTGAATTTCTTTATTTATAATTTTACTATTTTGTAGCTTTTGCCTGCAAATTATTTTGGGTTAAATGAATCATCTCTACAATACTACCATAGTAGCTGCAAATGCAAAGGCAATTCTGCATAGTTTTGGTAATTTACTCATTCGTTCATTGGAACAGTATTTATTAAACCATGCATTGATTCTTCATTCAATATAGGTAATGTGGTCACTTATTTTAATAATCCCACAGCTAAATAAGAAACATTTAACTCACTTTTACAATAACATGTAGTAAACACAATAATAAAAATATATAAAGACAATTAATTCAATCTAAACTGTAGACAAACTTCCAGAAGAAATTAAACGAGTAAAGGAAATAGTGGAAAGCATTCATTTCAGTGAACACTATTATGAATAAATGAAAAATGATTAAAGGCACAGTAGTTTCTTCTCGCAAAGTAGTATGTAGTATGAAGTCAAAAGCTAAAATTGCTGGGGTTAGCATAAAGGGGTTGTCATGGCAGAGAGCTTGGGTTTTATCTTAACCATAAGTTAACAGACATCAAAATTTTGGGCATAAGAATGAATTGCTTGTGATTGCAAGAGGTATAGAATGGAAGTTGTCTGACTGAAGGTAGAAGCACATAGTAAACATTATTTCCAGAAATTCCGGAAATAGAAGATAAGGTCTCAAATCAAGAAAACAATAAATGATATATGGACAAGGAAAATAAATTAGAGAACTAGTTGGAACATAACATTTTTCAGAAATACCTTATTACATGCAAAGACAGTAAAAGATGTGACATTAATGATGTCTGCATTCTTAGCTTGGGTGACTGAATGATGCTATTGCTATCATTAGGGAAATTTGAAGACATTGGTAATAGTAATGTCTACTGCATGGTCACAAGATGGTAAGGAAAACATAACCAATCATAATTTTTAAAGTACTTTATTCAGTTAAATGAATTATTCATTTAAATTAATAATCACAGACACACATACGACTTGTTTCATGTGAAATCTACTAGAAATTGATGCCATTATTTGTCTCACTTGATTTACAAATGGGTTAGAATGATTTTAGCAAAATAGAAAGGCTTGTGGGGCAAATTCTCTCAGTTCATTACTTAACAGTAATACCTATCAGCCTTTTCTAGGTTGGCAAAGCATGTCTCTAAAATCAGAAGCTAAAATTCCCAGCTACTCACTCTCTAACTGTCTCTTTCTTCAAAGTTAGCCATGAGATTTTGGGCAATGAAAAGTAATGATCCTCTGAGTTGAGTAAGGGAGACTACTGGTAAAGATTTTCCTCTTAGATAAAAACAGACAGCTGAGAACTCTCTCATCAGTTTGCTACACCCCTTCTTTTACTCCTTTGTACATTATTACATAAAAACATTATTTTCCAGCTTTTGTAGCCCCTTACAGTTCATAAGTAAAGATATGAACACTATTATATAGGTGGCAAAACAAAAAGAAGAGAAGAACTCTGTCCTTGAGAGTATCATTGAGCCTCTAATCTAATCTCTTAAATGCCTCCTGCAGACTTGTAGCTACATAGGCTAACTCAAGGTCATCCTTGTTTAAGCCATTGCAAATCAGGCACTCTTTCAACTTTTTGATGAAAGTATTCTAGTTGATACAGCAAGTAAACATAACACCAAAGAGTCTTAACTCAGTGTAGTATAAATTTAAAAAATTGATGATTTCTAAATGTTACATTCAACCCTAATGTGTTGAATATCTATTTAATATCCTTTAGAAGTATCCAAGGCAGATTGATAGTTCTGCTGTCACTTAGAGTAGTTATAAAGTTCAGTTGAGTTCAGCATGAAACTACTATTTTATATTTACTTTACACCTACTCATCTCATTCTACCCTCATCTCCCTCACCCACCTGTCCAAATTCGGTTCAGACTTTCAGAAGTACTAGTGATGGGGAGTTAGGTGATGTGGACTGATCTTTCACTCTTTTTCTCCTTCCAACAATTTGGAGGTGGGGCCTGAAAGAGGAACGTTATTAAAGGAGCAAAGGTATTTTTCCTTAGCTGGGTTTGTAAATGTGACCCAGCATTCATTTATGCTACCATCTCTCTATTAATAACCTTTAGGGAGGAAGAATGTTTTCTTCAGGGTGCCTTAGGGGGTTTCACTCCAACTCAAAGAAGGCAGCTTTGCCAACAGCAATTTTTATTTTGTGTAAAATAAAAATACATGTGGACTTAGATAAAGAGTTTAATCAGAAAGACCATTACAACAGGGAGAACCATTTGAACTCAGGGGAAGGGGAAGTATCTCAAAATCAAAGAGAAAAATTATTTCTTTATAGGAAAGCATAAGCAATAAATAAGAAGTCAGGCAAAGGAAGGGAAATGATCAGTGGGATCTGACAGGAAAATTCTCCAGTTCTCATCAATCAGTTCTCAGGACAGCTGATAAGGTGATATGTTCTGCTTTTTAGTGCATGTTCAGGTTTGGGGCAAGCAGAGTTCTGTAGGGACAGAGAAGCCTGATTCTAAAGTTTGGTTAAGAGAAATCAGAGGGTAGGAAATGAGTGACCTCAAGCACTTGGTCAGGTGAGACTGTGGTAAGGCACATGGAGCTAGTGGTTTGGTTAGCTCTCTACCACTTTATGACCTTTGTCTGAAGTAATTATAAATAATCCATTTTACTCATAACACTGACTCATTTAGGACAATATATTACATATTTATCCAAGATTTAGCAAGGTTGCTCATGCCTGGCTACCAACTACTCTGCCTACTTGATTCAAGGCAAACATACAATCTTGTCAAAGCAGATTCTGGAAATAGACTCACGGAGGTCCTTGCCCTCCAACCTGCCATTTCAGCTCAAGTCTTCCTTTCCCTGATCTAACAACAACATGGCTGGACAGTAATTTTGCTTCATTAAGTAGGCACACATGTAACTCAAGAATAGCATACCTATACATCCTTCTCATCAGTTCCTCCAATTTTATTTTTGTGTGTGTGTGTGCTTCTTTGAGACTTTTTTGCTTGTTTACTTGTTTGGCACTCTACTCATCTGAAGAACTCCAAATATTCTCCTCTCCTTCTTTCTCTAGAATTCTATGCATACAATGGTAGAAGGATGTACGAAGATGGAGAGAGCATTTCTGGATAACAAAGTTGGCCTAACTGCTTCTTACCCATTCAGGAGGTCTGGCTGTCAATTTCTTTAACCTCTTTTTGATATACATAACATTTAGATAGTTTTCTACCCATGTTAATAGAAAAATATGATTCAAAATTATATGGAAATATAATTGTTAGAGAATGAATTTTTTAAAATAAATTATTTTAATACTATTTTTGAGAATATATAATGAATTGAAATTTTAAAATATAATTAGTAACACTGGAAAATCAGCGTTAAATATATTCAATTAATTCTTATGCTAATTATTTAAATTAGAACATTGTTCTGCAAAAGGATGGGCTTAGTATTAAAAGAAAAAAAGAAAATTAAACCAATGAAAATAATCATTTTTTATGTATGTGATTGTGTGTATGTGTGTGTGCGTGTGTGTGAGAAACAGAGAAAGTGTGTTTGTACTTAAGGAAAACCAATTCATTATAATGACTGAGCTATGCATATATCCAAGTGTCATCATTTTTACTGCAGGCTTAAAAAGAAATATTAGTTTAGTTACTAGTACTAATTTAATCACAATATAATGTTCAATTGCTAAAACACAATCAATGTTTGCAACCCATTATTGCAATTGCTTTAAAACATGAATAAGCAATTGACATAATGTTATAATGGATGTTAATTGTAACTCTTTGATCATATGTTATTTTCCTGACAGGCTTGAACAACAAACCAAACCCTCAAATAGGCAGGATAAGTTAAGAAGAAAGCAAAGCAAGTAGTATCTTCAAGGGATGTCCATTTGTCAGCCATTAGCAGGAGATAACCAGCTGCTAAATAAATCCAAATGCCTCCTTATATTCTTCAGGAACCCACTGGGGAAGGAGTGCAACAAACTATGCAAGAAGCAAAGAGCAGACTCAGCACTAGCAACTGAGTGAGGCAACTTACCAGGTAACTGTGAACATCCTGAGTGGTATAAATTTACAAAAAGTTTCTAAATTTATGACGGTGAATAGAAAAGATCCCAGTGGCCAAATCCAATCCAATTAGGATAAAAACATTTTTCCTCCTTAACTGCCAGCTTTTGTATGAAAAATTGCTTCTTCTAGAACTCAGTCAATTTAAAAATGTCTACTAGCTGAGTTTGCCCAGCAGGAGGCTAAAGGGCCTATTATGCTGACAGATGCTCCCTGCTTTAAGTTGGTAAGGAATTTAGATAACTTTTATTTTCTGCTTATAGCCATTTAACTTGAATTAATATGAAAAAGTAAAACCAAAATTTTGCCATTTAAAACTTTTACCTTTTTAGTAATATTTTAAATGATTGCAGATATCACTGGTAATCTATATTTATATTAATATGCGAAGTTATATTTTTAAAGTTTTATATTTATAAATTTTAAGAAAAAAATGTTTATAGTTAATGTGTTTCAAATTTGTATTTTGCACAGTTATGACAAATGTATCATTTTTGCATTATTGTTACAACAATCAGATGAAGTGGATGCACAGGTATAATTACATCCAGTTAATCTGCGAGGAAAAATAATTTTACTTATTTAGTTCATTCATTCTTGTTTAGACATTGAGTGGTGAAGTCAGGACTATTTTCCCAGACAATTTTTCTACTAGTTCAGAGTTCATTATATGAAGTTCTGCAGTCATTCCATAAATTCAAGTGAAAATTTATTCATTGAGTTAAATATTCATAAACGAAATAAAATATAAAATGTGGAGTGATTATTCATCACTATGTACAAATTTTAGCCTTTTATTTTTTTGAAAAGAAAAAGCTTTGGACCTCTTCATAAGTAATTGAAACAAAATCTTTAGTTTGTTTTTTGTCTATGTATTATTTAACCCTCTGTATTACTTTGCTAGGGGTGTTATCACGAAGTACCACAGATGAGGTGGCTGAGTGGAAGAATATTATTGCCTCCCAGTTTCGAATGCTGGAAGTTCATCATCAATTTGTTGACAGGGATGGTTCATTCTCAGGGTTGTGAGGAGGTATCTGTTCCAGGTCTCTCTCCCTGGCCAGAAGATGATGTTCTCTCTATGTCTCTTCACATCATCTGCCTTCCATGTTGTTTTCATGTCCACCTTTTTTTCCTTTTTATAAGAACATCAGTAATACCGGATTAGGGCCTACCCTAATGATTTTGCTTTAACTTTAATTTCCTCTGTAAAGACCCTATCTCTATGTAAGGTCACATTCCAAAGCACAAAGGATGAGGACTCCAACATATGAATTTGGAGAGACAAAATTCATCTCATAACACCCTCTATATTCTTTCTCACTTTTAGTAGATGATCTGGCCTTCTGCTTTGCTAAAATAATGAAGGCTTAAAGAGGGAAATGTCTTAACTCTATCCTCCATTCCTTCAAATACCATATTTTCCTTTTTTTTCTAGCACAGTGATAAGTTGTCCCTATTCTTACTAAAAGCCAACTTCACAGGAACCTTGATACCATCATTTAACTATATTTTGTTTCTTCAATCTTCAAAATTTCCTTAAAAAATTACATATTTTAATATTTTCTTTCTTAGTTTTATTAAAAGTTCTTAATCTTGAGTTCCTCCCAAGGTTTTGTCCTCTTATTTATGCCATTCTTAATAGCTGAGCTCCTAAAAGTAAGGTCTGTGCTCAGCAATCTGCTTAATTGTCTCCCTTCTACTTTATGCCTCACTCACTGCCATTTTCTGCCCTCACTGTTTTGCCAGAACTACTTTAAACAGAGCCAGGCATAACCAAAAAATATTAAATTTAATTTTTATTTCTCTTCACATGTTGCCTCCTGTGGTATTTTCTATTACAGTACTGATCACTCTTTATTACACTATTGATTACTGTTTTCTTTAACTTTCTTCTCTATCTTCTAATTTTATCTCTTATGGACTTTTACATCTCATAATTGTATTACTCTAATCATCCCCAAATGATGGTTTTCACCCCATCCCCTTGGCCTTGTGTTATTTTCATGCTAAACAGACTTTTAATTCAACTTAATTCGAGCCCTTGTTTTAAGTTCCACCTATTATAGTCTCATTTGGAAATTGATATAATCAAATTCAACAGGCTCATTCTAGACCTCTGCATTTGGGGTTCTAGGGATTTCTAAAAATCAACATTAAAATAACTCAATCATTTTTCACAGATCTGTCCATTTTTTAAATTTTTTTCCTCAAATTTGTGTCTAACCACATACTTTACATAAACTTATGACTCTTGCTTCTTATAGCTTCCAAGATAATACAAATCTAAGTTATCTGATATTTTTCTAAATTTCATGGCAGTTATTGAGATATAACCCTTTGTACTGATCCTATGACAAGGATTATTTACATTTACCACTTCAAAGCCATATTTATAGAATTTTAATAATTTATTGGCCTTTTGATGGAACCCATAAAAATCAGAGACTAGATAAAGTGCATTTTGGAGAAACTATCTGAAGAAAAACAATGACATCAAGAATACATGATTTCTCATAGATGATAAAAAGAAATGCTATTTATTTGTCTCATAAAAATAGTTTTGCCTATCCATATGTGCAAAAAATATGATCCAAATTATGCTACATTCATGGAATAAGAAATTAAATTACCATTTAAACACCTACAAAATATACTTTGTAAGTATTTGGCTAATACATTCATATAATTTGTAGAGATCAAATCAGTGTAAGTAGTATATCCATCACCTTAAATATTTGTATTTTCTTTGTGCTGGAAATCTTCATTATTCTCTTCTAGCTATTTTGAAATATATGATAGCTTATTGTAAACTATAATCATTCTACTGATCTTTCAAACAGTAGGTCTTATTTCTTCTCTGAAACTGTATATGTATACTCATTAATCAATTCTCTTCACCCCCCTTTCTCCTACCCTTCTTGGCCTCTGGTAACCATGAATCTACTCTCTGTCTTCATGAGAACCACTTTTTTTAGCTCCCACATATGAGTGAGAGTATGCAATATTTACCTTTCGTTGCTTGTCTTAAAATGTTTATAGTTTCCAGTAAACCTTGAGAACCAACTGCCCCTTGATTAACTATATCTTATAGGAATAAATAAATTGGAGAAGATGATGGCAAAGTACAGAATTTTTACTTGTTGGATGTTTCTAATTTTATGGTGATAAATGACAGTATTAAAAAAAAATGTACTTTGGGAAGCCAAGGCGCATGGTCACCTGAGGTCAAGAGTTCGAGACCAGCCTGACCAACATGGTGAAACCCCCGACTCTACTAAAAATACAAAAATTAGCTGGGCATGGTGACAGGCACCTGTAATCCCAGCTACTCGGGAGGCTGAGTCAGGAGAAGCGCTTGAACCCAGGAAGCAGAGGTTGCAGTGAGCCAAGATCGTGCCATTGCACTCCAGCCTGGGTGACAGAGCAAGACTCCATCTCAAAATAAATAAATAAATAGGCGAGAAAGAAGAGACCACTGTTGTGAGAAGGGTGTGGAGTTTAAAATTATCCTAAAGCAGACATAACTGCTGGAGAATAGCAGAAGAGAAAGTACTTTAAGAGGCATTGTTCAGGGATATAAATTAAATTGCCTTTAATTATTTACGGAGGTAAATATTGTAGTCACCCAACAGGTTCTTCCTGCCCACTGCACAGACAAAACCAAGTCACTGAGACTGTGGTATTGAAGTAGAGAAAGAGTTTTAGTAACGCAGAGGCAACCAAGTGAAAGTACTGGAGTTATTACTCAAATCAGCCTACACCAGAACTCAAAGGCTAGGATTTTGAGGGATAATTTGGTAGGCAGGGGGTTAGAGAACTGATGCTTCTGCTTGGTTAAAAAAATCATAGGGATATGGAAAATAGTCCTCATATTCTGAGTCTACCTGTGGGTGGGGACCACGGGAACAGTTGAGTAATGAGACACCAGTTTAGGTGGGGTCAGTTGATTACCATGATGCAAAAATCTGAAGAACATCTTAAAAGACCAATCTTAGTTTCTACGATAGTGATGTCATCTATAGGAGTAATTGGGGAAGTTAAAAATTTTGTGACTATGGCCACATGTCTCCTAAGAAGTAAGGAATTATAGAAACTATGCCTACATTTTAGTAGAATTCATCATCCGACCTTTCCCATCACCCTAATGTCATGATCTTCCATTAGTTTTACAAAGGTAATTATCAGTCCCTGAGTAAAGAGTGGCTTATTTTGTGGGAGGAACTATTATCATCCTTGCTTCAAAGTCAAATTATAAACCAAATTCCTCCCATGGTTAGCTTGGCCTATGCCCAGGAATTAGTGAGGACAACCTGCCTCTGAGGCTAGAAGCAAGATGGAGCAAGCCACGCCTAATTTCTCTCACTGCATAATCTTTGCAAAGGTGGTTTCAATATCAGAATTATTTAAATATACTTAATTTTGAATTATGTTAGTTTACATCTAATATTATTTGAAGAAAATCTTGGAATAACACATATTAATTAGGAATATGTAGTGAAACCCACTAAGAGAAGTAGTACTAATGAACTTCAGACAGATAAGACTATCTTGTGAAAATATACTTTTTCACAAGAATACAAACCCAATTAGAATACATACCCAATATTCTACCTTGTAAATAACTGTCAAGAATTTTTCAGCCTGGAACCTTACTTTTTATGGAAAAATTCTGTATTAAATCTTCCTGTATGCCTATTATCTTTGCTTTTACATAACTGGATTAAATAAAATTAGATACATAATATTGTAGGCATACCTTTGCATACAGGAAATATATATTATCAGTACTTGAATATTTCAATAAAAAAAAGCTTTCTGAATTTGACTAAGAGGATTAGGAAAACCACCATATAGGCACAACCTACTGACTTTGATAGTAGATTGATAAACACATTGCATAGCTAAAGAAACGGTGCTCTATTCAGTCATGTTAGATAATTTCAAAAAGAGTTTCACCCACAGAATTTTTAACAGTAATATGAAGGCTAAAACCACTCCATCTTGGATGCTAATCAGCCATATTAAATTCTGATTAACTCCAGTTCCAGGAATGCCTCTTAAGATTTTTACTGTTGCTACTGTGCCTTGTGTAAGAGCACTTACTTAATCTTAGGTGAGAATAACCTTGACTATAAACCCTGCCCGTAGGCAGATTCACATCACATTCTTGCCTATCCCTGAGTGGTAAACTTCAGTTGTACCACATATTTTTTACTTACGGTGTATAAGCCCTGCGTGTGGGGGGCAACAGCGTAGGGATCCACCATCTTGCCTCATGACTGCCCAAGATGTGGCCTTTGCTCATAAGTCACTATGAAATATTTCTGTTAGAAACAAATGCTTGTTCCTTGGTGCTGAAGAGAAGAACTAGCGCTCAAAGAATTTTCTCAGCAAGACAGTTTTACTTCCTGCAGAAAGGGTGTTTCTCGGAAGCCTGATTGTCACAAAAGCACACTAAACAAAGAAAAGCAGAGGATTTTTTACCCCTGATGCGTTGGGTCCTTACTGCTGCGTCCTATTTCCATTGGCTGGAGCCAGACCACACAATCTAGACTGATCCGATTGGCTAAAAACTTAAAACTTTCCTAAATAAGTAAACGCGCAAAGGAGAACAAAGAAATGAAGGGGGCTGTTTATGGAAACTAGAAGAATAATAACATTTCCAAATAAGGAAGAGGCATGTTCTGTAAGTCGGGAAATGCCTGGGCATATTTGGATGTGTCTGAGCAGGCTATAGGCCAGAACAAATAACTTGGTTAAAGTATAAGGGCATAGAATGTACTTACTCCCTTACTGTATTTAACAGCTACAAGGCCTTGACAAAGAGTTATTAGCAAAAAGCAAGGAAGCTTGAAGGAAGTTAGTTTTTAAGAGAAACTATTATTTCTAACACTTATTATTTACTCTGTAACAAAAAAGGAAACTTGGAAGAGGAACATTTTACTTTTCACATTTCTTTCCAAGAAACTGAATTTTCCAGCCTCTTTCTTAAATCTCCCAGCTTTTCTGGACTTTGAGGGTAGGTTTGCACAGATCTGCTCACCCCAGAACAAGTACCCATCCAAGCAATAACCAGGGGAGATGAGATTTTAGGTAACAGCCTTCAAGTGTGCTGACCCAGTTATCTAAACCAACGAGGTTGGTATTTGTATGGATACCATCAAACATATACTGACTTAGCTTGGTTTACTACTGTCCTTTGTCTTTATAAAACTTTATGAATTGGCTTTTCATGTTATCTAGCTTTAGAAAATAATTTTGCTGACCATGACATAAAGAGTATTCTGACAAATATGTGTTATATTTATTATTTAACATAAAAAATTAGCATGTCCATTTATACTAACAGCCTCGTGGATTTTTGTTGTATGTTTCTAGGCTGACACGTCTCACAAGTTTGGGATTCTGAATGTGCAAGCTAGAGAAACAAAAATCTGTACTGTAGTAATTCAATAAAATAATGAATTTCAATTTTTGAGACCTCCTGACAAACAACCTACTCAGTGGACCTCAGGTTAAGAAGGCATTCTTTCCCTTTTAAATTTTTTATATTAATTTTTAAAGAAAAATACTGGAACACTCCAATAATTTGCAAACTGCCGAATGTTCTACTTTTCATGGAAGGTGTTTCCTCTATACTCTGTATTTTGAAATATTTAACTCTGATTTAATATTTTTGTATAGATAATACTATTACAGTTTTCTTAAAATAAATCAACCAACAAAGAGGGCAAAAAACGAACCAGAGAAGTTTGATTTAGGACCATTCCATGACATTACTTTCTTTTGGGCTTTTATGAATTCACAATATTGTATTTCTCTTGAGCTGATGGTATTAAATAATGCATTATCTTTTAAGAGCACCTTAAGATATTTCCTAAACAATTTTTGAAGTGTCTTTTAATTAGGAAAAACTTATATTGTGGATATTTTCTCTTCAAGAAACACAAGAAACATTGAATTAGGTTACATAACACATTGTTCTGCAATCTCCATGATGTATTCAAACCTAAGAATTAACTTATATTTACAATAATGTAAGCTAACAACATATGTGTATAATAAAGTAAAATGATCTAAAATGATAATATTTTCTAAATAAACTATAGCTTGCATGTATATATTGGAACTCTCATTGTTATCAAGGATTGAATTCACATATAAATTCATTTTTCTTGCAACTTGTTTTTTGATGTATTTAATTTGAGACAGAATCTTGCTTTGTTGCCCAGGCTGGAATACAGTACTGTGGTCTCTGCTCACTATGGACTCAACCTCCTTGGCTCAAGCCATCCTCCTGCCTCAGACTCCTAAGTAGCCGGGACCACAGGCGTGAGCACTACACCCAGCTAATTTTTTGATTTTTTGTAGAGATGGGATGTCACTATGTTGCCCGGGCTGGCTCAAACTCCTGGGCTCAAAAGTCCTCACCTTGACCTTCTAAAGTGCTGAGACAACAGGCATGAGCTGCCACACCTGACTTTATTTATTAATCGAAAGTCTATTTCTTGAATTGTGTATTGATCAATCTAATCATCTATTTAGAGCTTTCAAGCAGCATAACTGGCTGAATTAGACAAAACAATGATGTAATATACTAGTTTCACTGATTCTATTTAGTCTATTAAAGTTTAAAAGAGTGGAAGGCTGGGTGCAGTGGCTCATGCTGTAATCTCAACTTTGGGAGACTGAGGCAGGAGAACTGCTTGAGAACAAGAGTTCAAGAACCAACCTGGGCAAAAAGCAAGACACCATGTCTACAAAAAAATGTTACAAAGTATAAAAAATAAAAATAAAGAGTACAATTGTAATAAATTAGTATTTGGTGTCCTCTTATGGAAAATTTTCATAATACCATCAAAATAATCTTCATAATACCATCAAAATAATTTATTCATGCTGCCATAATGCTTGTCAAAAATCCTATAGATTTGTAGACAATAATTTGTTTTATGTTCATAGTCTTGCTCAGAACTAGTGACTGTGTCACAGGATCCTAAGGGAAACCTCTGGTTGGCAGTGGCTCTGCTTGAGTTTTGCTCTTGCCTGGTGGGCTTGTTCTACCCACTCAGCCAGGCAGGCTGTGCTCAGCTCATGCTATAGCAAGATTCCCACGCCTGCCAAGGTTGAGCCAGGCACTCATCAGCGAGTGGTGTGTAAGTGAGCAAGTCAGCATGGGGTCTGGCCACTACACATAGCCAGGCACACCAGCGGCTGTGTGGCGGGGTGGGCAGCTCCAGGTGCCATCACAGGCTCTGGTTCCATGTAAGACTGTGCTGGACCAGAGGTACCACAAGCAGCTTCCGCTGCCAGCAACAGCGTCTAGACTAGGGGTGTCCAAAAACACAAAGATGCCAGGAACTGAGGACTCCTCAAGTGGATGTTAGAGTGTGTCACTGCCCTAACTCGGGAAGCCCCCGGGGTCTGGGTTCCCAGAAGGGCCACAGCTCTTCTCTCCCTCTCATTGCCAGCAGTATGGTGAGCAGCAGTGGGTGGAAGTGTTTTGTGGAGATGTGTTTTAGTCCGTTTGTGTTACAACTCTCAGTCCTGCCACCCTGCTCCGGTCTGTGGCTCCTGGGCTGGCCCTGGCCCTATCAGTGCTTCGTGTTTTGTGGGGCAGCCACCCAATGCTGACGGAGGGCAGGAGGGCTGTAATGTTACAGCTCTGGCTGAGGGAATCCTGAGGTCTGGGCCCCCAGAAGGGTCGCCAGGCTGCATTTCCACAGTCTGAGAGCATGTCACTGTCTGCAGGTTGGGGAGCCCACCAGGAACATGTTACAGCCTCTTCAGCTCCCGTTTGCAACTTGAGAAGCCAGCCAGGAAAGTGTTTCAGTGACGTGCCAGCCAAGAAACTGTTTCAGTCCTTTCCCTTCTGCTATTCAACAGATCCTGAGTTTTTGTCCTGCGTCCAGGAAGAATGAGGTTACACAGACAATTGAAGGGTGAGCTGGGCAGAGAAGAGCTTTATTGAGCAACAGAACAGCTGTCAGTGGAGAGGAGACCCAAAGCAGGTAGCTCCTATTTACAAACAGTTAGTCCCAAGGAGTGTATGAGTTTGGCTCAGCCTAGGGGTTTTTATGGGCTCAGAATGGAGTCAGTGTGTGCTGATTGGGCCATGGGCCGGAGGAACTGCATGCTGATTGGTCCTTGAATGTGCCCGGAAAAAGCACCACTTGACCGGCTGAAAGGCATCAAAAAAGTTCTGCTCTGGGTCACAACTTAACCCAAACCGGCAGTCTCGCCCCCAGGCTTCAGGCCATCCCTGGTTTGAAGGTGGAGTTTCACCAGGGATCTGCCCCTTCTTGCCTAGGAACCCATCTGCCTCCAGCTGCCATCAACATGCCTTCCACAGCATCCACGCTGTCTGCACCAAGAGGCAGCACAGGCCTCTGTGCAACAAGGGACAGCCACAGGCTTGTGCCCATCCTCCCTCAGCCCCCTGGCCTCCCTCCCGTGCTCCTTGATCCCCAAAGTTTCCTCCTCAGAAAGAGTTTCCAGAGGGGCCTGAGGCAACAGGGGGCTGGCATGTCAGCGTGGTCCAAAGCATGCGCACACTCAATCAGGTCATGACAGCACCTGGGCTCAGCTACCGGGACACATCCGCACCTTTGCTCCCCCACAGACCGGGTGCCGGGAGCCAGGAGAAGCCAGGGAACAGGAGAAGACACTTCCAAGCCTGCGGGGGCAGGGTGCTCCTCAGCCCCCTGAGAACACGGGGATGCTCGGGTCTGAAGCTGTTGCAGGGTGGCTGCAGCTGCACCCAGAAGCGCAGGCTCCCGCCCACCAACTCAGTGGGGCTTTGGGGCTCCTATTGGGATCAATTGTTTCCAGCCCCCACCTGCTCCCTTGACTGTGCAGCCCCAGATACGCCTCCCCCACAGCAGCTGAGTCTCCACAGTGGCTGCACTGGATAGGCCACTGCTGCCACCACGAATTGTTTAATTTATATGATTTAAACAGTAAGTAGTAAACTTGAGGTTTGAGGATTGTGTTAGGGAATTTTCTTTTAATCTATATCAACAATAACGTCACTAAAATCTCCACGACATCTACAAGTGTGAAACAACTTGGACAATAAAAACTGAAAAAGATGATAAAAATAGATCAGTGGAAGTCTGCTATTACCTTTGCAAAACAGTTATACAATATATGATTTTTGAGTGGATAAAATTCATATTTTTATTACAAGAAAAAAGATGTAATTTCAAATAATGAACATTTTGTTACAAAGTCAGAAATATTTCACAATTACAATGTCAAGTTTTATTTATGTTATTTAACAATATTTCTCGTTAACAAAACGCTAATATTTCAATATCCACTTTTGTTATGACCATTGAAAAATGGTATTTAAATAGCCACTCGGAATTATATCATATTTATGTCACATTTAAATACAATCTTTTTCCCTACTGACCTTCTAAGAGATAGCAGAAAATAACAGAAACACACACAAAGGAAATATTTGTCATTGAATAATTTCAACCTCTTGAAAGAAAATAACCCACTCTACTAGTTTTTAAATTAGAATGTCCGACAAAATTCTCTACTGCAACAAATGTCCCAAGCTACCATATTATCCAATAGTTTATCAATATAATAAATTATCTATTGATAAATAAAATGTGACTTGTGAATACCAACTAGTTGCTTTAGCACAAAAAAATGTAAAATAAAATATGAGAAATAACCTATTTCTTTTCTGTTCCGGAAAACTCTTTTCTTTGGTGATCGTCCCATGTTGCAGATGTAGGACTGATTCTATGGGCTTCTGATAGGTGATTTAGAATCCCTTTACATTTTCTAGGACAAGAGTAAATTTTACTACTTGTCCACCTTACACTAGCAACTCATTACTGTAGCTGTCACATGCATATAACACTGAAATTAAACACAATAGTGGCATACCTGCTGCTGACAGCTGCGCATATCTGTGCAGTATTCATCATGACATCTGCACAATTGCTACCTCATCTAGTCCTCAATTAATGTAATCAGGAAGGTGTACAATTCCCAATGCACAAATCACTGAGAAGTCTAAGTTTTACCTGTCTTTTCATTGCCTAAACTTAATTATTTGCTCTTCACATACTCAATATATTTGCATAAATTACCATATTATACACCTCTGTAGTTGCTTTCCTGTCATCTCTCCTAAGGGGGTGAATATAAATGTCTTCTTACTAAAATTGGCCGTGTTTGAAAAAATATATTTTTAATCCAGAATAAATTGATTTCAGCATCCAGTGGTATCCTACACATTATATGTATTTAATAAAAATTTCAAAAACAGGTATCACATGGCAAATAAATAAATAACTACTACAAAGATGTATTCTGTAAGCTTTGTATTTATTTATCCAGGTTTTCACTGTCTTCTAGTTTTAGTTATCTCTTCACATTGCACTTGATCTTAGATCAGGAAGAGTGTTTTATATTTAATATTTTGAAAAATCTGGTAACAATTATAAGGCTCATCTAATTCACCTCACTTTTAGAGACAAAAATGCTGGAAACAATCTGTTTAAATCTTTGAAAAATCTCTCTCAAATACATTAATTTTAAGAATAATTTAATTTTTATTCTCACAATCATGAGATTAGCATTATAACAATTTTATGTCTTATTTATGATATCACTGTATTGTATTTGAAGCAATACTACATGTGTTAAAGTTGAGCTGCCCAATGCAGATTAATAAATCAAGACTAAAATATAATTGACTTATATCATATGAACATTTTATTGTAATTGTTTTTTTTTTTCCAAGTGAAAAAAGTTGTGTGTCAAAAATTCTACTGCTAAAATTTACTACGTATTCTGATTTGGAGATGAAACAGTTATTTTTTTTTCAGTCTGGAAAATTTTAGTCATAAGATTAAAAAAAAACTTTGTCCATTTTTCTAAACACTAGTAATATCAAATTAATACTGACCAAACAGGCTATTTGCTTACATTCCCTTTCTGCATTTGATTTAGAGAGAGTTATTTGGAGATGAGAAAAGGGAACATGGATATAGCACAAGAGTAATACATTTCTTTTAGGTATAGTTTGAGTGTTAGAAAAAGAAACAACATAATATCTTTTTGCTGAATTCAATCTCCTTTTATTCCCAGCCTCTTTTCTAGGTTAAAAGTGAAGGGCAAGGAACTAAGATGAAGGTGAGACAATTGGAAGTAAGTAAGAGAATAGGAGAGCAATCTTTGGCAAGTGGAACTAAGATCACTGTAAAAAAAAAAAAAAAATCTTATTTTTCTATGAATATTTTCAACCCCAGAAAATGAAGAGAAAAGTAAAATAATTGGAAAGTAATAACATTTCTCTGAATTAAAACATAATAGCATGGTTAAGAGAGATTGAAAGTTGTTTGCAATTTTAAATAAATGAATTACAAAATTTAGCTTTGAAGAATTGTGAGCAATTTTTAAAAAGAAAAAAATAAGAAGGCCGTATTTTTAGTAGATTATTCTAAAAAAAATAGTAACTTGGTATTAGGGAGAAAGATGGTAAAGAAACAAATTGAATTACCTTAAAATACACCCCAATTATTCCACACGATGTTTATTACTTGGATAATTAAAATAAAGCTTACAATTAGTACAAAAATATCTGTTGGGATTTATATATAATTTGTTGAATCTATAGATAAGTTAATCAATAACTGACATTTAATGATATTGAAGCCTCTAATGCATGAAAAAAATATATCACTCAATTAACTTAATTCTTCCTTAATTTCTTTCAGCAATGTTTTTTAGTAGTCAATGTACCAGTCTTATACATGTTTTGTCAGGTTTATCCTTAATTATTTGTTATTATTTGATGCTATTGTGAAGGAATTTTTTTATTTCAATTAAAACATTTGTATTACTTCTGTATGTGTGTGTGTGTGTGCGCGCGTGCCTATGCATCTATGTAACTGTGTATATGCTACTTGGTATTTACCTAAATGAGTGGTAAACTTCTGTACACATGGAAATCTATCTATGCACAAATGTTTATATTATTGCTCGTAATTGCCAATATTTGGAAGCAACAAAGATGCCCTTTAGTAGGTGAATGGGCAAATAAATTATAGTACTTCCAGACAATGGAATAGTATTAGACAATAACAAGAGATGAGCTATTAAGCCATGAAAAAAACATGCAAGAAATTTAAATGCATATTACTAAATTAAAACAGCCAATCTGAAAAGGCTACATACTGTATGATTCCTACCATATGACATGCTAGAAAAGGCAGAACTATGGAGAGAGTAAAAAGATTAGTAGTTGTCAGGGGTTGATGTGGAGGAAGGGATAAATAGTTTGATCTCAGAAGATATTTAGAGCAGTGAAACTATCCTGTATAATAATGTAATGGTGGATATATATTACCTTACATTTGTCAAAACCCGTATAATATCATATACCAAGAGTGATCCTTAATGTACACAATAAACTTTGAGTGATGTGAGTGTGTCATTATAGATTCGTTGATTATAACAAATGTACTACTCCTATGTAGGATATTGATAGAGGTGGAGGCTGTGCATGTGTAAGGGTCAGAGGGTATATGGGAAATCTCTGTATTTTTCACTTAATTTTAATGTAACCCTAAAACTGCTCTAAAATTAAAATCTATTTTTAAAAAAGGTAATCATTAAAACTAAGGACACCTACATTTTCTCCTATGTTATCTTCTAAAAGTTGTATAGTTTCAAGTTTAATATTTAGGTATATGATCCCTATTGAGAGTTAATTATTGTGAAAGATGTAAGATCTGTGTCTAGATTCATTTTTTGCATATAGACATCTAAATGTTCTATTAGCATTTGTTGAAAACAATATTCTTTCTTCATTGAAGTATTTTTGCTTTTTTGTCAAAGTCAGTTGGCTATTTGTGTGGGGCTATTTCTAGACACTCTATTCTGTTTTAATAATCTATTTATTTTATCAAAGTCACACTGTTTGGATTACTGTATCTTTATAGAGAGTCTTAAGTTAGTGTTACTCCTCTGAGTTTGTTGTTCTTCTTCAATATTGTGCTGGTTATTCTAAGTTTTATATCTTTCTACATAAACTCTAAAATCAGGTTTTCAGCTACCACAATATGGCTGATTAGGTTGTGTTGCATCTGAATACCACTTTGAAAATAATAGACACTTCTTAACATGTTGGGTCTCCTTTTCTGTGAACATAGAATACCTATCCATTTACTTAGATTTTTAAAATTTCTTTTATCAGAGGTTTGTAGATTTCCTCATACAGTTCAAGTGTATATTTAGTTATATTTATATCTAAGTACTCATCATATTTTGGTGTTAATGTACATGGTATTGTATTTTTCAACTGAAAATTTCAAGTGGTCATAGCAGGTATATAGAAAAATAATAAACTGTTGTATGTTAACAGGTATCCTGCGATGTTTCTAAAATTGTCTATTGGTTCTAGTAGGTTTTGTTGTTGTTGATTCTCTGGGACGTTCTGCATAGACAAACATAACATCTGTAAACAAATACAGTTTTATTTCTTCTTTCACAATCAATATATATTTTATTTATTTTTATTTTCTTTTTGCATTAGCTAAGTATGATGTACATCGGGAGTTGCGAAAGGAGACATCATTTCCTTGTTCCCATTACTTGAGAGCGCATTAAGCTTCTCACCATCAGTATGGTGTTGGCGGTCATATTTTTGTTGATGTTCTTTTCAAGTTGAAGAAGTATTCTTCTATTTGTAATTTGTATAGATTTTTAAAAAACCATTAATGAATATTGGGTTTTAGAAAATGCTTTCTGTGTATCTATTGATATGATAGCATAATTTTTTCTCTTTACCCTGTTGATGTGATGAGTTATATTTATAAGTATACCTCAGTTACCTTTATTGTACTTCATAGATATTACTTTCTTTTTAACAAATTGAAGGTTTGTGGCAATCTGGTGTCAAGCAAGTCTGTCAATACCAATTTCCTGCCCCCCTCCCAAAAAAAGTGCTCATTTTGTGTTTCTGTATAATATTTTGGTAATTCTTGTAATATTTCAAGCTTTCTCATTATTATTATCTGTATATCCATTACAGTGATCTGTGATCATTGAATTTTGATGTTACCATTTTAATGGTTTTGGGACACCATGAACTATGCCCCTTTAAGACAGCAAACTTAATTAATAAGAGTGTGTGTTCTGAATGGTCAACTCACCAGCCATTTCCCTGTCTCTCTCCCTCTTCTCAGGCCTTCCTGTTCTTTGAAAGACAACAATGTTAACTTAGGTCCATTAATTGCCCTATAATCAACTCTAAGTATACAAGTGAAGGAAGGGGATGCATATCTCTCATTTTAATTGAAAGCTAGAAATAATAAAGCATAAAGAGAAAGACATGTTGAAAGTTGAGATAAACTGAAAGCTAGGCTTCTTGTGCCAAACAGCTAACTTCTGAAGGAAAAGGAAAAGTTCTTGAAGGAAACTCCAGTGAGCACATGATGATAGGAAAGTGAAACAACTTTATTGTTGATCTGGAGACAGTTTTAGTGGTCTGAAGAAAAGATAAAACCAGACACAACACTCCCTTAAGCTCAAGCCTAATTCAGAACAAAAGCCTAACTCTTTTCAATGAAGGCTTATAGAGTGAGGAAGCCGAACAAAAAAAGTTGAAAGCTAGCAGAGATTAGTTAATGAGTTTGGAAAAAAGAAGCTGTTTTCACAAAACAAATAGTGCAAGGTGAACCAGCAAGTGCTGATGCAGAAACTGCAGCAAGTTATCCAGAAGATGTAGCTGAGATCATTAATGAAGATGGTTACACTAAACAACATATTTTCTATGTAGACAAAACAGCTTTATAGTGGAAGAAGATATAATCTAAGACTCGAATAGCCAGAGAGGATAAGTCAATGTCTGGCTTCAGAGTTTCAAAGGACAGGCTGACTTTTTTTCTAATGCCTAAAGCAACTGGTGACTTTAAGTTGAATCCAAAGCTTACTTACCATTCTGAAAATCCTAAGACCCTTAGCAATGATGCTAAATCTATGCTGGTGTGCTATAAATGGAAAAACAAACAAAGCACATCTGTTTGCAACATGGTTTACTAAATATTTTAAGCCCAGTGTCAAGACCTACTGCTCAGAAAAAAAAAAAAAAAAAAAGATTTGCTTCAAAATATCACTACTCACTGACAATGCACCTTGTCACCCAAAAGCACCAATGGAGGAATACAAAGAGATTCATGTTGTTTTCATACCCGCTAACAAAACATCCATTCTACAGTCCATGGACCAAAAAATAATTTTGAGTTTCAAGTGTTATTACTTGAGAAATATATTTTGTAAAGCTGTAGTTGCCATGGATAGTGACTCTTCTGATGAACCTGGGAAAAGTAAATTAAAAACATTCTGGAAAGAAATAAGCATTTCTTTCCAGATGCCATTAAGAGCATTTGTGATTAATGGGAGGAGGTAAAAATATCAACATGAATTGCAGTTTGGAGGAAGTTGATTCTAACCCTCATGGATGACTTTCAGTGATTCAAGATTTCACTGCAGCAAGTAACTTCACATCTGTTGCAAACAGCCAGACAACTAGAATTAAAGTGGATCTGGAAGAAGGGACTGAATTGCTGCAATCTCATGAGAAAATTTGAATGGTTGAGGAGTTGCTTTTATTCCTGGGCAAAGAAAGTGATTTCTTGAGATTGAATCTACTCCTGGTGAAGATAATGTGAACATTGTTGAAATACCAACAAAGGATTTAGAATATTCAAAATAAGCTTAGTCCATAAAGCTGTGGTAGGGTTTGAAAGGATCGACTTTAATTTTAAAATAAGTTCTATTGTGGATATGCTATCAAACAGCATTGCATGTTACAGATAAATCTTTCATGGAAGAAAGAATCAATTGATATGGCGCACTTCATTGTTGTATTTCTTTAAGAAATTGCAACAGCTACTCTAGCCTTCCCAACACAGAGGCAAGACCCTTCACTAGCAAAAATGTTACTACAACTCACTGAAGGTTCAGATGATCAATCACAATTTTTGCAATGATGTAATTTTTATTAAAGTATTACATTGTTTAGACATAATGTTATTGCACACTTAACAAACTATGGTATAGGATAAACAGAACCTTTACATGGACTGGAAAATTTTTAGAAATGTGTTACTTGGTATATCATGATATTTGCTTTATTGCGGTAGCCTGCAACTAAACCCACATTATTGCTAATGTATGCTTGTATTAATTTTTTAGTGACGAACCTGCCTTGCCAACCTAGAATAACTCTCACTTATATATGGTGGATAATTTTTTATACATTTTTATATTTGATTTGATAATGTTTTGTTGAGGATTTTTGCATCTGTGTCCAAGAGAGATAGATACTGGTCTACACTCTTGTAATTTATTTGCTTAATTTGTTATTAGGATTTTTGAATGAGTTAAGACCGTTCCTTAAATGTTTGGTAGAACTCACCAATGAGCCCATCTGGGCCTGGTTCTTTCTGTTTTGAAAAGATATAAATTATTTATTTAACTTATTTAATAGATATAGGACTATTTAGATTGCTTCTCTTTGTGTGAGTTTCGGTAGTCTGTGTCCTTCAAGAAATTAAGCTATTTCATACAAGTTATCAAATTTATGAGCATATAGTTTTCATAAAATTCTGTTATTATCCTTTTAATGTTCAGGGAATCAGTAGTGATGACCCTTATTTCATTTCTGATATTAGTAATTTGTGTCTTTTTGTTTGTTTGTTTGGTAACCTTGTTAGAGCTTTGAATTTTACTGATCTTTTCAGAAAAAAAAAACAGTTTGAGGTTGTTTATTTTCTCTATTGTTTCCTAGTCTCAATTTCATTGATTTCTGCCCTAATTTTTATTATATATTTTCTTTTGCTTATTTTTTACTTAATTTTCTCTTGTTCTAATTTTTTATGGAAACTTAAGTTTTTAAATTTTATCTTTTTTTTTTCTTCTAGCAGATGCATTCAGCAGTACAAAATTTTCTCTAAGCATTTTTGTACAATACATCCCACAAAAAGTTGTATTATAATTTTCATTATTTCAAAATACTTATTAATTTTTTGAGCCTTATTGTTTTAACCATGCGTTACTTAATTATCTTGTTTAATCTCCACATATTGGGGATTTTTCAGCGGTATTTCTGTTATTTATTTCTATTTGAATTCTACTGTGGTGTGACAGCATGCTGTGTATGATATCTATTAAATTGGTTAAAGTGTGTTTTAATGATTACAATGTGCTCTATTTTAGTGACATCTCATGTGAATTTAAGAGAAATTAATATTCTACTGTTTTTGGCTGAAGTCAGCTAGATCTAGTTGACTCATGTTTTTTTTGTTGTTGTTGTTTGTTTGTTTGTTTGTGATAGAATCTTTCTCTGTTGCCCAGGCTGGAGTGCAGTGGTGCGGTCTCTACTCACTGCAACCTCCACCTACTGGGTTCAAGCGATTCTTATGCCTCAGCCTCCCGAGTAGCTGGGATTTCAGGTGCCTGCCAGGACGCCCAGCTAATTTTTGTATTTTTAGTAGAGACAGGTGTCACCATGTTGGCCAGACTGGTCTGGAACTCCTGACTTCAGGTGATCCACCTGCCTTGGCCTCCCAAAGTGCTAGGATTACAGGCATGAGCCACCTTGCCTGACTGACTCATGTTTCTGTTCAACTCAATTATGTTCTTACTGATTTTCTGCCTGCTGAATCTGTCAGTTACTGATAGTCGAGTACTGAAATCTCCAACTACAATAGTAGATATTTCTATTTCTCCTTGCAGCTCTATTAGTTATTGCATCACATATTTTGACGTTCCATTGTTAATCACCTCACGTTAAGGATTTTTGTACCTTTCTGAATAATTTACCCTTTTATCATTACATAATGTTACTCCCTGATAATTTTCTTTGCTCTGAATTCTGCTTTGTTTGAGATTAATATAGCTATTCCAGCTTTCTTTTGATTTCTGTTGATATAATTTTCTCTAAGCCTTTACTTTATGATATTATATTTAAAGTTTCATATAGACAACATATAGTTTGGTCTTGTGTTTTTTAATCCCATTGAAAGTCTCTCTTTTAACTGGTATATTTAGACATTTCATATTAAAAGCGATTGTTAATATGGTTGGATGAATAAATACCACATTTTTAACTGCTTTCCATATATTGCCCTTGCTTTTTGTCCGTCCCATGCATTATCGTTTTAGACAATGTAGTTTTTCATCCCTAGCTATTTTGTGTGTGTATTTGTGTATGTATACATATTTCCCCCACCCACTACCACCATGTCTCTACCAGGTCCCCTGCCATTTTTATGTCTGGTAATTCTTATTAGATTTTAGACATTTTAAGTTTTCATTGTTGTGTGCTAGATATTTTATATTTCTAAAAATATTCTTGAACTTTTCGAAACTTGTAAGTTATTTGGAATTGGTTTTATCCTGTCAGTTCTTGCCTCTAAACTTTGTTTGGCTGAAGCACAGCAGCATTTAGTTTAGGGCTAATTTTGTCTCACCCCTAAGCAAAACCCATGTGATACTCTGCTTAATATTCTTCTCTTTCATTGTGTGACACAATTTTTTGAAAGACCTTTGTTTGTTTTGATTTGCTCTCAGTTTATTCATTCATTCTTTTCTATTTTAGAAATCTTCTAAACTTTATGGTTCTGAAAACAATTTTCTTGTCTAAAATTTCCAAGAGTAGAACAGGATGTTTGATTTAAATAAAAGCTTATTTCACTTCTGAATTCAATATTCATTCATTCTTGCCTGAGGATGGATATATATGTATACACGAAATGGAGTTTTGCTCTTGTTGCCTAGGTTGTAGTGCAATGGCGCGATCTCAGCTCACTGCAACCTCCACCTCCCAGGTTTAAGGAATTATCCCGCCTTAGCCTCCCAAGTAGCTGGGATTAGAGGTGCCCACTACCGCACCCAGCTAATTTTGTATTTTTGATAGAGATGGGGTTTCTCCATGTTGCTAAGTCTGGTCTCAAGCTCCCGACCTCAGGTGATCCTCCCACCTCAACCTCCCAAAGTTCTGGGATTACAGGTGTGAGCCACCGTGCCTGGCTGCCTGAGGATATATTTCTATGGATATAGTTTCCCTCCTTCCTCCCTTCCTTCCTTCTTTTTTCTTTCCTTCCTTTATTTCTTTCTTTTCTTCCTTCTTTTTCATTTTTTATATTTTTTTTATTTTTAATTTTCATGGGTATGTAGTAGGTGTATATATTTATGGGATACAGGAGGTACAATGTATAATAATCACATCAGAGTAAATGGGGGTATCCAACACCTCAAGCATTTATCATTTCTTTATGTTACAAACATTACAATTATACTCTTTCAGTTACTTTTAAATATAATATAAATCATTGTTGAGTGTAGTCACCACTTGGTGCTATCCTTTATGTATTTTGTAAACATGTGGCAGGTTTGTGAGGGCCTTAGCTTGTTCTGCTAAGTAGATATTTATCTAATGCAATTTTGTTTATTTTAAATGTAAATGCATTTCATGTATCATCTTTAATCAGGTATGTTATATAGAAGCCTGTATCTCCTGGCTTTCACTGCTATCAAAGTTGTTTTTGTTGGGTTTCATTTTGTTCTGGCTCCTTTATATAATTAAACTTTAACTGGGAACCTTTATTATCGTTCAACATTCCACATTTTTCCCTTTAGCATGAATTCAACATTTATTACTTCTTGAAGTGTTAAATATTCTCTGATTGGCAGTAAGATTTAACAGCTGATAACTATAATTGGATAGCATATGGATGGGCTGTAACTTTGGCAGCCTTATAAAATGGATCTCTTATTGAAGTCATTTTCTTCCTAGTTCTCTAACCAGTTCAACCTTAGGACATAAAGCTGGATAAAATTCAGAGAGTGAAATACAATAGAGATGGTCATGAAATAATTTTATTTGCATTATTCTCATGTGTAAATGTGTATGTGTTCTAATTCAGAAAATATAATTATGTCAGAATTGTCTTTTTAAACCAATTCTATTAGTAATACATAATAAAAATTATCTAGACTCTGCTATATAATGTATGCTACCTTTAATTTCTTGTAATTTGGTACAGTTCAGTCTCTTTATTTTATTGGTTAATATGTGAATCTGAAGAAAGGATATATGACTGTTCTTTATATTATTCTTGTAATATTTTTAAGTTTAAAGTAATTTTGAAATAATAAAATTCAAATGAGTGAAAAGGTTGGGCAATTACTCATATGTTGTCCTCTTAGCACTTCCATTAACACTGTGCTGACATCCAATTCCCATCAACGGCATTCCTTTGTGGGGGACTTTCTCATTCTTTCAGGTCACATATTGTCCCTCAAAACCAGGCTTGAAGTACTGTAATTAGCACTCATAGTGATTACTCTACAATCAATGAGTGACAGAAGATGATTAAAAAATACCCCACGTCTCTTACTACTCAGGTGATATAGCTCTGAGAGGAGTGTTTTACATTGCACTTCTGAGGCTCCAGTGGGATTCTATTCTAGTAACCTACATTGGTAACTTCCTTGATAATGTATATCCATTAGTGGCTACTTTCCTTTTCCCTTCAATAATCTCTTTCCAGCATTTTATGAGACAATATATACTACTTATGCTGAAATACAACCCAACCTAACTTAAACGAAGTTTATGAGACCAATGAATGAGTAATGCTAACACCTGAACAATTCTGCCTCCACTTTTTGAGTTGCCAAGATTCAAGACTTTTTCCCAAAGCTGTTTATGCTAGTTGACTGACTGTTATATGTACATAATTTATTTAAACCTATTTTAAGGTAATAATTATATTAATGCAAAAAAGAGTTTCAGATAAAAAGTGAATTGAATGATGTGAAAAGACTTATTAATAAAGTCAATAAATAACATTAGTAAAATAATTTCGTGTGAATGGTGTTCCACTTAAGTATCTGCGCGTTCATGCTACAAGTGTTCTTTGGGTGAGAGTTCAGATCTGCTCTTAAGACTACATATGCAATATCTGTAGTTTAAGTTAAAATTTATTTACTTATATTTTAATATACCAAGTTTCTATTACTATCAGCATTAAATAAGTTTTTAATTAAATGCTGCACTACTAGGCTCCATTTTGTTATTTTGGTGCCAATAATGAATATCACTCACCTATATTCCTTAAGATATGTAGCTGCATGTACATATATCTCAGAATCCTTGATAAATGTATAAAATCAGAAAAGAATTGTCAGTACTGTGTTTCAAATTAAAA
The DNA here is from genome assembly GCF_003255815.1 of Theropithecus gelada. Classification (NCBI taxonomy): domain Eukaryota; kingdom Metazoa; phylum Chordata; class Mammalia; order Primates; family Cercopithecidae; genus Theropithecus; species Theropithecus gelada. The sequence continues at coordinate 61,922,816 of NC_037680.1, read as the reverse complement.
TAAGCTAAAATAAGCTATTAATTGTATGGAAATCTATTTAGAGCTTATTTCTATTGAAGTGTATCATAGAGTAACAAAAATTACTCAGTATCATTATTGAGCTTCTCTAACAGCTACACAGTGAGTTATTCTACTACCTAATTATAGTTTATATTTTTTGCTAAACTTGTTCATCATTAACGACAGCATTTTATTAATACTAAAATGCTCATGGAGTAATCTAATTGTTTTCAAAAATATTCTGGACAAGTTGTTCAATACCCTAATGAATCATATTGAAGCTCTTTAAATATTTAGGCTTTCAAGACTTTGTTTTATAATCATTTACCTAAATAGTATGTATCTTGGGTATTTTTCAGTGTATTAAGTTTTATTAGATATAAAACATGTATTTAGTTACAATTAAATGGTAAACAAAAATATAAAAAACACATGATGCTTTTGTTATGACAAAAATTTGGGCTAAATGGATTTCTAAAAACTTATATATTATGTACAAAACATGATAAGAACTTATATGTTTCTAATTTCAGCCTAAATTATGTAAGGAGAGAAAAATAATTTATGATATATAGTTTTTAATAGAATGAAAAACTAATAAGGAATCAAAAAGTACTCTGAAGACATAGCTAATAATAATTGTACAGGGTAGAAATTTGTTTCCTCATTTGTATTATTACTACATTTTAGATTATTACAGAATAAGATGACCTATAGTAAGTTTAATTTGTCTTTGAATAAAATATTGTTTAGCTCAATATGTTTAAAACAATATGTCACAAATGTTGAAGTAAGCAATAATCCATTTACGATCATTTCAAATTATTTAAAAATATAAAGTCTATTTCTAAAAATACTCAGGATTTAGGAAATAATAATTCCTGATCTCAGAAAGAACATTCAAAATGGAATAGAAATACGTAACAAAAATTGAATGGTAAATTTGGACAATTTTCAAAGGTCTATAGATTGATATAAAATTTAATATCATATCAACTCAGTTTACTTTTTCTGAAAATAAAGTGAGAGCTCATAAAATTTAATGTGACCAGAAATACAAATAGTATTAAAAGTGTATTATAATCATTCATTCAAAAAATATTACTGAGAATGAATTCTGTACTGAGTTGGTTTTGTGGCAGGGTTACAGAACAGACAACAAGACTGCCCTGTTCCTGCCTTCATGAAACATACACAAATATTGGGGATAAAACAAACAAACAGAATGTTTCACAAATGACAAAAACCAGTAACTGGAGATCATTATTCATGATAACAAAAATAATGTTGATGTCTTGATGCTTGTGTTTGATAATAAATGTAGAAGACTACTTCAGATGTGATGCTCACAGAATGATCTAGCCAATAAAAGATTTAAAAAATGGGAAAATGAAAAAAATGGAACTTTAGTAACCTTTACAGCTTGATTATATTAAAAATATCACATACAAAAATGGGTGGAATGAAATACAGAGATTTAAGGAAAAATACTGCATTAAATATTTACATGTAAAAGAAAAATGGCCCAAATTAGATGGTTTTACACAGATTGAAATACATTTCTGTGAACACCAGTCAGAATGCACACCAAACCAAAGTGTGTGTGTGCATGTATGTACAGAGTCACATATTCACATGTACACACACACATAGACACACACATCTGGGATTATTGTATTCACACTTGTGAAACCATAGATGGAAAAAATTCTTAAAGGAAGCCAGAGAAAAATGACACATTATGCAGAGAAGAATAAGAATCAGTATGAAAGTATATTTTTCCTCAGAAACAATGCGACAAGAATAAAATGGACAATAAGGATGATATTTTTATATGGCTGGAAGAAAATATATCTGTCAACCGAGATATCAATAACAGGAAATATAATCCTCAAAAGTAAAGAATAATTAATGACTCTCAGGCAAACAAAAATAGTAATTAATTGCCAGTAGACCTAATCCGCAATGTTAAAGAAGTTCTTTAGGCAAATGAGAGATACACACACATGTACACATATGTGTATATACTTTTTCATATCTCTACAGTGCAATAATATTTCAGAGGGAAATAAGAATATATTAATTATTTTTACATTTTTAATTATTCTAAAATATAATTCATTGTGTAAGGCAAAAATAATAACAATGTACTGTATATCTTGTCAGGGAGTTGTAAACTAGCAGGCCAGCTAGTAAATATTTTAGTACTATTTTCTTTGTTGCAACTACTTCACTCTGCCATTGTGTCACACAAACAGCCATAGATAATATGTAACTTAAGTATGGCTTTTTTCTATTAAAACCTTATGTTTGAAAACAGGTAGCAGGAGGATTTAAGAACTTCTTTTTGAAAAAACAAAAAAAACCCCAAAAAACTAGAGAATGATTGAGAAACAATACTTGCTAAGGAATTTTATCTAATAAAGGACTTATATCTAAAATATATAATAAAATCTTAAACATAAACAATAAGGAATCTAATAATACACTGGAAGTGAGTATGAGCTTTGAACAGATATAAAGAGATTTATGGAAAATAGGCACATGAAAAATAGTGAACATCGTTAGTCAATATGAAACTGTCAATTAAAACTACACACTTGTTAGATTCTTTACAGTTTCAGAAAGTAACAAGAACCAACGATAAAAATGTCTATAACCTAGAATTCCCCTTTGTGCCACTTCTTATCCATTCTGTCCTATGGTTAACGGCTATTCTAAGTTAGAGTAGCATACTTAATTTTGTATTTGTACTTTTGATGAATAGTGTCATACAGTATACACTCTTTTGTATCTGGCTTCTTTAACATTATATTGATTCATCTGTTCTGTTTAGCATAGCAGTTACTCTTTTTTAATTTCCATATGCCTTGTGTGAGGACAACATAGTTATCTATATACTGTTGGTATAAATTAGGGTTTTACATTTTATTTTATTTTATTTTATTTTATTTTATTTTAATTGAGACAGAGTCTCACTCTGATGCCCAGGCTAGAGCACAGTGGTGTGATTTGGGCTCACTGTAACCTCTGCCTCTAGGGCTTAAGCAATCCCCTCACCTCAGTCTCCCAAGTAGCTGGGACTACAGACATGTGCCACCACACCTGGCTATTTTTTTGTAGAGATTGGGTTTTACCATGTTGCCCAGGCTGGTCTTGAACTCCTGGGCTCAAGGGACACACGTGCCTCAGCCTCCCAAAGTTCTAGGATTACAGGCATGAGCCACCACGCCTGGACTAAATTTTTTCTTACTATGAATAGTGTTTGTATGAATAGTCTACTACACACATTTTGGAAAACATATGTATGCCTTTTTGGCAGGTCTAAACCTATGAGTGGAATGGATGAGTCACAGGATACACATATGGACAACTTTAGTAGATCTGCCAAAGACTTTTCCAAAGTGATTGCAACAATTTACACTCCAGCCAGCCAACACTTTGTACTTTCCATCTTTTTTACTTTATTTTATTCATTCTACTTTTGGTGTGCTTGCACTGCTTCGTGACTTTATTTTCTTCCCCTAGTTACTAATTCTATCAGTTGTCTATTGCTGCATTATAAGTCACTACAAAACTTACACATATGCTAAAAATACTTATTATGTCTTATAATTCTGGGGGTTGTCTCGGTAGCATTTTGGCTGTCTTCAGCTGGGCTCATTCATACAGCATCATTCAGGGTATGAGATTGTCCTAGATGGCTTCCCTGTCACCTGAGGTTCCTCAGTTCTTCTCCACTTAGCACTTTATTCACTGATAAGCTTGATTGCTTTTTTATATGGTGGCCCCAAAATACCCGCAAGATTGAAACACTTCCACCCGGTGAAGTTTTAAAACTATTTGAGGTCTGTGTGTGTTACTTTCTATTGGTAAAAACAAGTCACAAGATCTGCCCTGCCCAAGGCAAGGGATAGATAACACTCCTTAAAGGGAAAAGCAGTAAACTTACTGAAAATATTATTTTTTCTTACTGTCCTGCATGTCACATCTATCATGGTATCAGAGGCAGTGTTTTTGAGAACTGTTTTCTGGATTTTCTGCTCCACTGGTTTATCTGGGTTTCCTTCAAACTGTACTACCACGTCTTGATTGATATAATTAAAAATAGGTACTGATATCCAGAAAGTAATTCCTCCAATTGATGCAGAATTTTTGCTCCTTAGTTCAGCTAAAACTGGGTTCTTGTCACATGACCAGCAGAGTTTAGGCACACAAACACATTGAAAGGTGAAGAGAGAGGAATTTATTAAAAGAAAACTCTCAACCAAAAAAGAAGAGGCCCTGCTAACAGGTTCCCACCTCACATATTGAATACCCTACCACCACACGCATGAACTGAAGAGACCGGGCTCCTCCCCTCTGCACAAGGGGCAAACCTCCCGTGGCTCCCCCCATTCTCCCAGTGTGCATGTGGGGATTATTCAGAAACAATCAGTTCAGAAAGGGCAGACAAACAGGGGCAGTTCTCCCTCTGGGTCCTGGGTTTCATCGGGAGCAGCAGTCTGGTTTTTCAGCCTTCAGGCTGTTTTAGGCTTAAAGGTGGGATTGCACCAAGGACCCTTGGCTGTCTGCTGTCTCTATCACAACTTTATTCTTTGTCTCTAACATTGACTCTAACATTGTCTCAAAAGTAGTCAACACTTTTGAATGTCAAAATTGCTTTTAAATTTTGAAAAACAATGCTAGAATTTTGATTGGCATTACTGTAAATACATAAAGTAATTCGAGGGAGTTATTGCAATCTTTACATTACTATATGTTACTATTCATAAACTTTTAAGTTTTAAAAAATGTCTCTGAATACTTGCATGTGGTTTCCAGTGTAGAACTTTATATCACTCCTTTAGATTTATTCACAGAAATTTTATACTTTGTCAATGTTATTTGAATTGATGATTTCTAAGTATTTATTATTTACCACTAATGTAGAGAAATACAATTGATTTTTGTATACAGATACTGATTCTAGAAACTTGCCAAATTCACTTATTAATTTGAATAGATTATAGGTCTTTTTTTTTTTTTTTTTTGAGACAGAGTCTCGCTCTGTTGCCCAGGCTGGAGTGCTGTGGCCGGATCTCAGCTCACTGCAAGCTCCGCCTCCCGGGTTCCCGCCATTCTCCTGTCTCAGCCTCCCGAGTAGCTGGGACTACAGGCGCCCGCCACCTCGCCCGGCTAGTTTTTTGTATTTTTTAGTAGAGACGGGGTTTCACCGTGTTAGCCAGGGTGGTCTCGATCTCCTGACCTCGTGATCCACCCGTCTCGGCCTCCCAAAGTGCTGGGATTACAGGCTTGAGCCACCGCGCCCGGCCGATTATAGGTCTTTTAAATTTTTTCCAATTCTAATAATGTATTTTATTTAACTCAGTATATTTCAACTTGATTACTTCAACATGTAATCCATACAAATATCCATATAATTAAACATTTTACCAGCTTTTGTACTGTCTTTGAAATTGGTGAGTATTTTCCATGTATAGAGTAACTTGATTCAGATTAGCCATTTTCAAGTATTCAATAGCCACTTATGGGTACTGCCTACCATGTAGGCACAGTTCTAAATTCACACATAATCGTAAAATACCCACCTAAATCATTGTGATTGACTTCAAAAAATACCAAACAACAATTTCCAGGTAAGTTTTTAAGTATGGTGGCGGTGGTACGGAACAGTTAAGAGATTACAAACCTTTGGCAGGCTCTGGGCCTTCCCTTGGAAGAGAAGCTTTACCGTACACACTCCCAGATGTCTGCATACAGTTATAGGAGGTCTAAGACCCCAGGCTAAAGAATGTTTTCTAAGAGACTTGTTTCAGAGATGATTCAATTGTGAATGATAAAGAAGGTATTTGCCCACATATTGTGAGGTAACTCCTGGTTTTACACAGTGTCATTTGGAACAGGGGCAGCAGTAGTGGCCATTTGTCCCCAGGAGCTCATTCTTGTACCCAGATCGTTGTGTGGAATTCAGCCAGTGTGCTAGAATTAAAAGACTCACCATAGAGGCTGATGGTGTCACTGAGATGGAAATTACAAGGAGACCCAGGAGAACTAGGGATTTTCCACATCGTAATTTTGCATTAAGCCAACTGGATTCACAACAGGTATTACATTCCTCTTCATCTCTTAAGAAGCTTTATATCCTTATCAACTTCCTCTGAAAAGCATGAGAAAGTCTAACTGTTTTAGTATTCATCTTTATTTGAGGCACAAGGACCTACATCTAAGTTTTAACATTAAAGCATCTAAATTCTCCCTAAGTATCAACAGAAGTCATAAAAAACATGATTAGTCGCCCAAATGTTTGACTAAGTGGATATTTTATGGAAGGTTCATAAACTTTGGACTCCTGTTTTCACTCTTACTTTTCATGTATAATATCATTTGGCCTCATTTACCATTTTACAAATGAAATATTCAAAAATTATAAATATTCTAAATCTTTATTTTATGCATCTGATTATTTTATTTTATTTTTATTTTTTGCCTTACCCAGTTTTTGGTTTAGCTTAGTTGTGTTTTAAACTTTTACTTTCAGTTCAGGGATACATGTGCAGGTTATACAAGTAAGCTCCATGTCATGGGAGTTTAGTGAACAAATTATTTTGTCACTTAGATAATAAGAATGGTACCTATAGGTAGTTTTTCTATCCTCACCCTCCTCCTAATCTCTACTCTAAAGTAGGCCCCAGTGTCTGTTGGTTATATAGATAATACTGTCATCTTCAAATAATGACAATTTTTGTTTCTTCTATGTTTATGACTTGATCATGTCTTACAATTCCTGTTGTATTGGCTTTGTCTCCCAATGCAACACAGTAAATGTTAGCCCCTTTAAAATTATTTTCAATACCAATAAAAAATTTTTCCATATTGTAACATTTAACAAAATATCTGCCATAAAGTGTTGTAGATCTTCTTTACCACATTCAGAACGTTTTCTTGGTTGGGCATGGTGGCTCACACCTGTAATCCCAGCACTTTGAGAGGCCAAAGCAGGTGGATCACTTGAGTCCAGGAGTTTGACAGCAGCCTGAGCAACATGGCAAAACCCAGTCTCTACCAAAAATACAAAAATTAGCTAGGAATGGTGGCACGTGCCTATAATCCCAGCTACTCAGGAGACTGAGGCAGGAGGATCGCTTGAATCTGGGAGACAGAGGTTGCAGTGAGCTGAGATCACGCTATCACACTCCAGCCTGGGCAACAGAGTGAGAGTTCATCAAAAAAAAAAAAAAAAAAAAAAAAAAAAGGAGTTTTATTTTTATTTAGAGTATTATGAATGATTGCTTAATTTCATCAAAATATCTCTTGATGGCTTTTGAGATGGTCAGGTGGCTTTTCTGTTTGTTTTCATTAATGTTGTGAATGGCACAGATTGATTTCCAAACCAATCTTATATTCCATGATTAAAGCCTCCACAATATTTTAATTTATAATCCTCATATACATTGCCAGAAATCACTTCCTAAACTTTGTCACATTCTAGTATAAAATAAGATTACAAGAAGAAAATTTGTATAATAATTTTCTCAGAAATATGAATACAAAAAGATCTTAGATTTGCTTACATTTTGTTTACATTAGTTTTTAAAAAATCTATTTCATTTCTTTTCTGGGCCCCCAAAATGCAAGCAGAAAGTTTTGCATACATTTGTTAAAAATTGCATGCATTGCTAAAAATATTAGCAAAACAAAAATACGCAAAACTTTATCCTTGCATTTTGGGAGCCCAGAAGAAAATGGAAAAAAAAATTTTTTAAACTAATGCAATCAAAATTTAAGGAAATATAACATCTTTCATTCATATTTCTGAGAAAATTGTTACTTTTTTACTTCCTGTAGTCTTCTTATTTTCTGCTAGAATATGAGAAGTTTAGGAGCTAATTTTTTATTCTTCCATTCTCTGGAAAAGATTGTGTAAGATTCTTGAAGGTACAATATGATGAAATACTTACATTTTTTAAAAATTGGGTCAAATTTGTATTTTTTAATTGTTTTACATTTTCTGATAGCTTTCTTTAAGAGCTTTTATTTCTGTATTGCCAAATATACTTTCATGGTTTGGGGTCTTACGTCTAAGTCTTTAATGAACTTAGAGTTTATTTTTATACATGATGAGAGACAGGGGTCTCGTTTCAATGTTCTGAATGTGGATATCAAGTTTTCCTGGCACCATTTGTTGAAGAGACTGTCCTTTCTTCAATGTAAATTTTTGGTATCTTTGTAAAAAATCAGTTAACTATAAATCAATAGATTTATTTCTGAGTTCTCTTTTCTGTTTCATTGGTCTATTTGTCTGGTTTTTATGCCAGTACCATGCTGTTTTGGTTACTATAGCTTTGTTTGAGAAATAATTGGAAGTGGGCAGATAATGTGTGTTGACAACTCATACATGACATTATTGACAAAAAGAAAAGACAAAGATACAGCAGTAAATAAAAGGGAAAATGATAACAAAATGCATATTTAAAGGCTAATAAATGTTTGAGATATAAATGAGAGGGGATAATTGATATTAAATCTCTTCTGGAAATAAATAGAGGCTGGAATTGAATGTGTAGTTAGAGGATTAGCATTCAGAATGTAATATAATTTTTCTTATAACATGAGGAAAAGAAAAACAGTGTATATAGTGTGTGTGTGTGTGTGTGTGTGTGTGTTTACGTGTATAGGTGCAGATACAACTTTTTCAGATTCGGTATATGGAAGCTGTGTTGGAAACATTTGATGGCATATTTTCACTCTGAAGTAAAATGCAAGGTCATTTGCTAAAACCCATTGGGAATGTTGGAAGTTTGTGGAAGTTTTCAGAAAGGGAATTATTTTAAATGATTATTATGAAAATTGTAAAATGCTAGAGTGGAATTTCTGAACATTGTCTAGCCATTACATGAGATTTGAGAAAATGGATTTTGTGTGGTGTCACTACAACCATCTGGATGATTTTGTCCAGAATATGCATGGGTTCTATCATAAAACAGAGGAAGTGACTATTTAGATTTTTTCTGTGTTTGAGATTTAAGGAGGAAATCTGAAATTATAAGTATAAGCATGGTGGAAAAAATAGACCATTTTCCAGGGATTCAGAGTAAGCAGACAGCACATAGCTTATATATAAAGAGAAAATAAAGTAATGAGGGAAGTGGCAGTGCCAATATATAAGGAAAAAATTTTCTGTGGAAAGAAAAGGGAGAACATTTGAAAAGTAAAGACTTTAAATTGAGCATTTTTTCCCCAGGATGAGGGGAAACATTAAATATATAGTAATGAAAATACATGGACATGGCCTTGGAGCAAAATTGATTCAATAATAAGCACACCAATTACAGACTTAATAAGATCTTTGAAAAAAATTGAATGAATTTCTCATTAAATAAGGTATTAACAGCAGAGCTCAATCTAGCTGAAGAAAGCATAGTTTAAAATTATGGATACGTCTTAGTAATAACAGCAACATACTATGTTGCAAAATTTAATTTAGTTGAGGTTGCTTTTCCATACATGGAAAGAAAATAAAGACCTGAGAATTTTTTTCCAGAGTTTTCTCCTTTAAACATTTTTAATTTTTATATATTTAGAGGGTACAAATGCAATTTTCTTACATGCTTCCCCAGAGTTTTCTGTGAGATATTTAGCTATGTGAAAGACAAAGTTCACACTGAGACATCCATTGCTTCTAATTGTTCCCACAACTCCAATAGTTCTTTTGTGCTCCTTTCTATAGTTAATATGAGGATCTTTAATAGGATTTACAACCTCCCTGCTTAATCTCAGTGTCCAGCCATTTCTTTCTGCACATCATGTTGAGAGTGACTGCTTTGGTTTCCAAAGGTCTCCCGTTCATGATATTGTTCCCTGTCTAAATGGCTTACTATCAGTAGGGAAGTGAGAGTAGTCTGCACTGGCTGCAGTCGATAAACATATGCATTTTCTGTGAATAATTTTTAAATAATTTTTAAAATCCTAATAAAGTGAATAAAGTACAAGCATTCACAATTCTAAATAATGTCAGTGATAAAATGTCCCTTCCTGAAAAATAATTTGTGACCTAAATTCTAAACAATTGTAATTACTGATTTTTTAATGTAGGCTGTTCTTGTTTTGTATGTTTCTTACATCCACAGATATTAGTTATCATAGTTTAGTAAAATAATACCGGTGTCCAAACAACACAGTTCAAATTTTAGCTATTACACTATACTAAATATGAGTAGTTGCATGAACTATAAAGTTTATCCCTAGCTCTTTCATCCAAAAATTACTATGTGAATAATAGATGCGTATCATAGTCAGTAACCAATCACGCCACTTCTTTCAAGTCTGCCAATGACTGACCACTGCATCTGTTATTCAGTTCATGGACACACAGCAAGGCCTGTAGTTGTACTAACTCCTTGTCATGAAGTGATGAACCCACATGGCAATTACAAAAATGGATAATAGAATGAGGCAGTTGCCTAATAAAGATGTAAATACATGAAATGTGATAATGGTAAAAATAAAAACAGTAAAATATCAATGATATATAAATAGAAATATAGAAGAAAGAGCAGATTACGGGAATGTTAATGTTGCCACTATACTAGAGACTTTAGATATGCAGCCAGAAGATCTTACTGAAAGCAAATTTAGAGACATAATAAGGAAAAATGGTTGCAAGGATGAAGATAAAAGTTCCTAGAGAAAGTAACATCAGCAAAACCTCCACATTAAAGGAACCCTCATTGATAGGTCCCAATATTGAAAGTGCAAAGATAAAAATACTGGAAGCTCATCCAAACATAGAATGGAAGATGAAAATACCCAATAAGTAGAAAAGACACTCACTCCATCATAAATTATACAGCAAGAAGGCAATTCTGTTTATGGTTTTTACTAAAAAATAACATACTTTAATTTCAACATTTTCAAAATATGGTTAAATATTACTTTTACTTTTTTAAATCTTCCTATACATTTATAATCAATAGCAAGAGCATTCCTTGACAAAAAATTTTAATGATCATGGGACAATTGTAACTTTTCCAGCTGATTATTTCAATCACTTTTCCTGATTTCAGCTTGTAAGGTTATTCTTATTCTCTGGACTACCATATGAAGGAGAGCCTTTATTATACCAAAAATAATCAAATTAGAGGTTTTATTCATTAATCTTTCTTTTAAAAATATTTATTTATTTATTTATTTGGACTTAATCTTTTCGATGCAAATTCCTTAATTTTATTTTGTCACAACTTCATGCTCAAGTTATTGGAAAATGTAATTTTTGCAAGGGACAAGTTAACAATTTTAATATCTAGATTTAGTTATCCATTTAGGAAGGTTACAATTTTTCGTAACATTGTGCTTTACATGGAAGGTCATTTGAAGAACTCCCAATACTCAGTAAATACACATCAACACAGCTACACATATTCATTTAAACAGAAAATTTATAACAATTTGGAAGAATTTGAGTTCACTTTGAACAAAATTCGCTTCTCCAGGTCCTATAGCACTATGTATTCTTGCAATTAAACAGTAAATTTGAATTTACCAATATTAGCACTACGTCTCTCCAATTTTGTCCTTTTGTGTAATCACTTGAAGCTCTTTTAAAAATGTAAAATTTAAGAATTGCAGACTTTAGGCCTCAAAACAGATGCTGTACTTTGCTTTTTATTACTCTAACAGAGTACTATGTAGGCATAAATGTTATCTGTACTTCCAAAAATGCATTAATGCAATTAAAAACTCCCAATCCCTTGCTTTTTGGTTTCTGTATAGTATTATTTATACTGATTAACTTTGTTATCATTGCTGCTGCTCTAACTTTAACTTTACCCTGCTCTTCTAAAAATGCTTTATCCTAGCATCCAGCATTCTGGATGCTTCATTCTAGCACTCATCCTATTTCTGCATCTGAGCATCCTCTATAGCTGAGCATCCTTGATAGCTGTTTCAGTCTTATAAACTCTTCCATCTAAAAAGTACAGTCCAGTTTCTTGTGTCAAACCTTGTTTGCAAGATTATTCTTTGCACACAAATTTCCAAAATGCCCAAAACTAGCTTAATTATATTTTTAAAGATTGATACCTCTTAGATGAATATTATTTTTTCCTATACATATCAGCCATCTTGATCACTTCTTGTTGATATCAGTTTTTTAGACCCTCTTCCCAAATCTGCAGCATTGCCCATTTCTATAGACTAATACTAATAGTATCTGTTAGTACATTTTGAGTATAACACATTGTCACTGTCAGGCTGTTCTTCCTTCCAAGGCCTGCAGCTGCGTTGGCCTCATTCTCTCTTCTAAGTGTTTTTGTCCAAGCCTAAAGCTTACTCAGTCTCTCTGTTCCTACTGAAGTGAAACAGGAAATGCCTTGTTGGTTCCTAAAAAATGCTTCTGCCTATTAAAACAAGTTTTTCGCTGTTAAATTTATGGCTCCATAAACTTATTTGTAAATAAGTGATGCGTACTAGATACACATTGTCATAAAATGTCACTTCACTTGTGTACTGAGCAATCACATCAATTGCTAAGTAATAAAAGCCAAAGATTAAATATACATCATAGTAGACTGACAAAAATATTTGTCAATTTATAATTTGTATTATACTCATGCTCATAAATGATATTCAAATTAGAAATTTAGGAAATAGAAAAAAGGTAACAGGAAAAATATCCTTTAAACCAATACCTGGGTGAAATCATTGTTTAAAAAATACATACATATGTACACATACACACACATATTTTTTTCTGTAACATAGTTACAGCTTTAATTTTCATTTAATGATGTTTTGTTCATTTTTTTGTCAATAAATGTGAAACATATCATTATTGTTAATTTCTGCATAGTAACTATCCTATGAATATATAATATTTTACATTAAATTTTTTCTATTATTGAACATTTAAGTTCAGTTCAATTAGAAAATATCAATCTTCACTTTAAGAAATCAATTTCAACTTTTCTTTAAATAGCTAAGCTAACTGTTTATGTTTTATTATCTCTCCCATTTTGGTATTTCCTTAGTTTTTCCCTGTAGTAAAAATGTATTAGCTAATGAACAATTAAGTTATAAAAATATTATACCATTTATGAGCAAATCAGCAAGTGAGGAGTTAACATAAATTTATTTCAAGGAATTTTATTCAAAAGATTTTATTATGAATAAACTGTGGGTATAATGACTTTACCTGTACTTTCTAAGTGACTTATGTGACATAAATGCCTCTATAATTATCGAGTAGCATATTATTTCTCACAAAAGTAACACATAAAGATATTTTCCCCTATCATTTTAGCTTACCACTATATAAAACTGAATTTTATGAAAAAATATATTAGTGCAAGACTGCTAGTACTATATGAGCACACATGTGATGACTATATGAAACTAAGGCAGGAAAAATGGGGTTTACCAGAGTGTTGCTCTTGTGAGGTTGAGAAAGAGTATATTTATAATAGAGTAGACTTTTTAAAATTGCATTGGTTGTTTGTGGTTTGGGATTGTCATTTATTTCCAAGTGTGACAGGTATGGGTTCTTTCCAATCAAATTATATAATGTAGCCTGGGAAACATGTTTTTTTCTACAGAACACTGGAGTAATGTAGAGAGGTTAATGAGAAATTAGAAATAAGCTGCAACCAGAAGAGAGAACAATAAGAGGGAATAAGTGAGATTAACTCCACAGTAATATGCAGTTAGGACTGCACTGGATGGCTGTCAGTCCTTTTTATAACACTGGCACATGATTGATGCCTCTAAAAGTTTTACTCTAATACAAGATTTAATTACCAAGTAACTAGTTTCATTGAGACAGTCATTGATTGTATCAAATTCTATTCTAAAATTTCACTCTGGCAATAATAAACATAGAAAAGCAAGATTTTGTCTCAAATAGTATTCACATATGTATCAAGTTTTTATAGAGGCATCTTCAATAGCATAGAAAAAATTACCTTCATAGAGGAACAGAAGAAAGTGGAAGAATAAGAAACTAACTACAGATGAGCATTAACAACATAAAAAAAGCCAAGAGTATGATTTCTGTCATGTCAGTAGACCTCAGTTCCAGTAGAATGAAAACAGTTAGTAGGTATAGTCAGTTGTATGTGTATAAATGGAATTCTACATCATTTAATTATTAAAAAATCACCAGATCCCCACTTTCTAAACATATCCTATTTTGACCTAGAACTAAAATATTCATCTACATCTTAGGGTTATTTGCTACATTGCACAAAATTACTTTGAATATTCGAAACATATTCATATGTCTGCTGTTTATATTTCTTTAAAAATTGTCATTGACATGCATAGTCTGTGTTATGATTCACAATTAAGTCTCAGGATGAAAGATCTGAAAATTGCACCATAATATTAGCACTCTAGTGACTATATCACATTAAAGGAAGAATGATTAATTAGCATTCTATTATTTAAATAATGTATGTCACCTAGTTTGTAGGAGTTGGCATTGTTTCAGGGGAATCAATAATGCTGATTACCTTTTAAATGTAAAATTTTTTATGATTTCATTTTTCAAAAACAAACCACAAGTAAATATAATTTACAGTTGCGATTACTCATTTATGAAATACTAGCATCACTAAATTTTCTATCTTTTAATCTCAGATAAAGTCCCACAACTTCACATGAACTTATTATATTACAACTTCATGGTTAATATCTTATTTAATGTATTATTTTTTCAGCTTTGTCTTTGATCCAGTGCATACTCAGTGATGTCCATTGATGTAAGAGAATTCCATGTCAAAATAACCTGAATAAAAAATTCAGCTGTCTGGCAAATAACCTGTTACTGAATCAAGAGAAGTGTCACTGAATACAAGGCTAGAGAAAAATGTAAGATTGTGCCCCAAAAATAATGTCTCTGGAAAATGCATTTTTTGAGGCTCTTATACCATGAACTAACTATATTTCCACGTGAACAACATTTTCTTAGTGCAAATTGGGGCTATAGACATTTAAATGCCTGGGAACATTTGTGAAATATAAAATGTATTTTGCAATCCTTTTTCTTATTATTGGGGATTGCAGTCCGAACTCAAGAAGCTGGAATAATTAAAAGGCTGTAACAATATCCTCAAACCTGCAACTTAGTAATTGATGAAGAAAAAATGTCACTCAACAAGACTTTTATCAGCATAAGTCTGCCATTTCTGTGTTGTATGCAAACTCCAATGACCTAAGCACTCTGAAACAAGAGGAATCAGATTAAGCAGAAATTTGAAGAATTCATTTTCTCGATTCTCTTTGCATTTATTAGGTTGGTGCAAAAAATTACGGTTTTGCCATTAAAAGTCATGACAAAAACAGCAATTACTTTTGCACCAACCTAATATAAAATGAATTGTGATCTTCTCTCAACTTCAAACACTTTCAGCACTGTTTGGAAATGTGGTTTTATTATTCTGGGACTTCCTTCAAATGACTTCTTTTCTTTAAATCCTTTTGTATCTCAAAATAATGTTCTTAAGAAGATCTTGATTCTTAATTTATTTTGAAATTTACATGTGCCACATTAAATCTGATAATATCTGATTTCATAAATATTTAAGACCTTGCTATGAATCTGACATCTGACTAGTGTTTAGCGATATAATCAGTTAATGTATTTAACACTATGTGTTTTTTCTCACAGGCATCTCTCTCACACTTTTTTTAACCAACTCTTTCTTCTGCCTTCCTTAAATGACACAACAAAGCACTCAATTGACCCAGCAGTCCTCTAGATGTAACACAATCATATCTCTGTTCTTACAGCAATCATCCTCACATGAATAATTAATTTATCTAATATTCTCATTCCTAGCACCCTATTTATTTTCCATAACTACCATTCTAATCTATTTTATTGAGCTCCTCCTTAGATATTATTAATGTTCTTCCACTAGCTCAATTCAAAGAAAATCCTTAAACTCTCAAATTCATTTAATATGATTAACCATTCCTTGTTTATTGTACTATGTATTTTATATTCCTAATCTCCTATCTTAGTTACCTTGTTTACCTGCCTGTTTGTATTACTCCTCTGTCTTTAAGTAGACAGTCACCAGCACTCCCGGTTATATTTCATAATTTACTTTGTAGAAAGATTTATGCTTCAACTAACTGCAAAACTAAATCGTTCTGTCTCCTTTTGAAGTTCTCTTACCTATATCAATACTTACATAGTATTCATAGTTTCCCAATCTCTTGATTTTGAAGTGACTTTTAATTACTCTCATTTATTCATTGTATTTATTTAAATGTAATTTGCTCACATTTATACTATTTAGTTCTGTTTTGTGTCACCATCTGAATGCTATTTGAGACCTAAGTCACCTGACACCTGCTAACTGATATCATTTTCTCTCCCCACTTCTATTTACTTCATAGGTCACCATATAGGACACTGATTACAAAACATGGCTATGCTATTTCAAAATAAGCACTTTACTTAATTTCTCTAAATCATGACTTCCCCAAATGGAGATAATATCTACCTTAAAAAGTTGTTTTGCATTAAATGATATATGTAAAATCCTTTGGAAATTGCCCAACATACATTAAGTAGTCCACAAACATTGATTTTCAAAATTACCAGATAAACCATAAAAATAAATAACACATTTTTTCAGGTGTCCATCCTAGTTTAGAATAACTACATTTTCCAAACCAATCCCACATTCTTAAAATGGCAAGGGAAGCCTTTGATAGTGTCACAGCTTTGTGGCATGTCAACATGATTCAGCTCCACTATAGTACCAGATAATTCAAATGAACAGTAATCTAGGTGCTGCTGTGAAATGATTTTTACAGATGTGATTAAAGTCTCTAATCATCTGACTTTAAATTAATCTTAGGAAGACTATCTTGGGTGGGTCCTTTCAAAGAGGATTTGATTTTCCTGTATTCAAAGACTTTATACAGTTTGTACCCATGGGGTTACAGGCTACTCCTGATCTTCTCTGCCTGACTACCTGCCCTCTGAATTTCAGACTTGTTTAACCAGCCTCCCTAGTTGCACAAGCCAATTATTTGTAACATTTCTCTCTCTGTCTCTCTCTCTGTCTCTCTCTCTCTCTCTCTGTGTGTCTCTCTCCATCTCTTTGTCTCTCACTCTTGTTTTTACTCTTGCTCTCTCTGTATATACATACAACCAAATAATAGTTTTCTTAGATATTATTAATAGTTTAAAGAGGGTTTAGGACTCTTTTGAACCCTCCAAGAGATACAAATTTCTCCAAGAAACTGCAAACTCCATACTCCATTGATTCTGCACTTGTACAAATTATTATAAACTAATAGTACATTTGGAACAGTTAGCTTATTGATGCAAACAAATCATTTTCTAATGGTACCATATAACTATCAAAAAGCTGGGCATATAGTAAACAATCAATATTTTTGAATGAATTAATGCCACTTATATTTCTTTAATCAGCCTGAAAATTAATGTGAGTAGTTTTTTTTAATCATGTGGCTCTGTATTGGAATAATCACATTTATATATGTGACAAATATTGGTCTGCTTGATCGTAATAAAAGATTATCACTGACAGAGTATGTTGACTAATTTAAAAAATAGAATAACTTCTCCATTGGAAATTTTAATATGCTGGGCTTCATCTCCCTTCTATAACAGTTATCCTTCATCTCAATAACGTCAAATTGTCCATGAATTAAAAGCCAGAATTGAAAACTGTAACCCTTTAATTAAAAACATTCTATTACATGTCAGCATTTTAAACTTCTATACAGCTTGATAACATGTGGCTAAATTAACTTAGGCCATCAGGAATTAGCCACAAAATGAGAGAAAATATTTGCAAACTATGCATCTGACAATGGTCTAATATCCAGCATCTATAAGAAATATAAGGCCGGGGTGTGGTGGCCCACGCCTGTAATCCCAGCACTTTGGGAGGCTGAGGCAGGCAGATCACGAGGTCAGGAGTTCAAGATCAGCCTGGCCAACACTGTAAAACCTAGTCTCTACTAAAAACACAAAAATTAGCCAGACGTGGTGGTGGGCACCTGTAATCCCAGCTACCCGGGAGGCTGAGGCAGGAAAATTGCTTGAACCCGGGAGGCAGAGGTTGCAGTGAGCTGACATTGTGCCACTGCACTCCACCCTGGGCGACAGAGCAAGACTCTCTAAAACAAAACAAAACTAAAACCATAAAAAAAAATACAAGAGAAAAACAATCTCATTAAAAAGTGGGCAAAAGACATGTCTAGAAACTTTTCAAAAGAAGACATACATATGGTTACCAAGCATATGAAAAATAGCTCAACATCACTGATCATTAGAGAAATGTAACTCAAAACTACAATGAGATACCATCTCACACCAGTCAGAATGGGTATATTTTAAAAGTTAAAAATAACAGATGCTATCCAGATTGTGGAGAAAAAAAGAATGCTTATACACTGTTGGTGGTAGTGTAAATTAGTTCAACCATTGTGGAAAGCAATGTGATGATTTTTCAAAGAGCTGAATACAGAAATATGATTTGACCCAGCAAACCCATTATGGATCCATACCCCAAGGAATACAAATAATTCTTTCATAAAGACACATGCACATGTATGTTCATTGCAGCATTATTCACAATAGCGAAACATGGATTCAACGTAAATGTTCATTAATGGTAATCTGAATAAACAAAATGTGTTACATATTCACTGGGAATACTACACAGCCATAAAAATAAGATCATGTCCTTTGCAGGAACATACATAGAGCTTGAGGTCATTATCCTTAGCAAACTAACACAGAAGCAAAAAACTAAATACTGCATTTTTTCCCTTATAAGAGAGAGCTAAACAGTGAGAACACATGGACACAGAGAAGGAAACAACAGACACTGGGGCTTAGTTGAGTGTGGAGGGAGGAAGGAAGAAGAGGATCAGAAAAAAATAACAATTGGGTGCTAAACATAGTACCTGGATGATGAAATAATCAGTACAACAAAGCCCCACGGCACGAATTTGCCTATATAACTAACCTGCACATGTACCTATGAACCTAAAATAAAAGATTTCCTTTTCAAAAAGAAAAGACTGACTTCCCCCAAAGAAGAAGGAATTCTGCCAGCAGACAGCATTCAGGCTCCAACTACAACACCAATGTTTCCGTGGGTCTCCTGCCTGCCAGCCTACCCTGCAAATTTTAGACTTATAAGCCTCCACAATTATATGAGCCAATTCCTTAAAATAAATAGATGATAGATTAGATAGATAGATAGGTAATATAGATATAAATAGATATAGATGGACAGACAGGCAAACATAGACATCTTAATGGTTCTGTTTCTCTGGAGAACTCTCATACAAGTATTAAAAAATTATGATAAAATCATGAAACGAAGATGGGGGAAAGATCAAACAGCGATAAAGTTATCTCCAAGATGCATGCCATAGATCTTGCACACTTTATTAAATATGGGGCACAATTTTGACTCGGAGATTCCTACAGCTCAAATAAGTAAACCTAATCATATAAATACTTCCAGAGAACCCATACAATGAAATACAATTGACTCTTTAACAATGTAGAAGTTATGGGCACACACCACTAACGCAGTTAAAAATCCAAGTATAACTTTTGACTCCCCTGAAACTTAACTACTTATAGCCTACTGTTGATGGTAAGACTTACCAATAATATAAACAGTCAACTAACACATATTTTGTATGGTATATTTATTTATATACCATATTCTTACAATAAAATCAGCTAGAGAAAATGAAATGTTAATAAGAAAATCATAAGAAAGAGAAAATATACTTGCTATTCACCAACTGGAAGTAGATCATCATCAAGGTCTTCAACCTTATTATCTTCACCTTAAGAGGAAGAGGAAGAGGAGTGCTTGGTCTTGCTGTCTCAGGGGTGGTAGAGGCAGAAGGAAATTCATGTATACTAACCATCAGAGAAATGCAAATGAAAACCACAATTACATACCACTTTATATCAGTCAGAATGGCTGTTATTAAAAAGACAAAAAATAACAGGCCCTGACAAGGCTGCAGAGAAAAGGGAACACATACATTTTTGGAGGGAATGCAAATGATTTCAGCCACTATGGAAAGCAGTTTGAAGATTTTACAGAGAATTTAAAAGAGAACTGCCATTTGACCTAGCAATCCCATTACTGGGTATATACCCAAAGAAAATAAATTCTATAAAGCAGACACATGCAATTGTATGTTTATTGCAGCACTGTTCACAATAGCAAAGACATGGCATCAATTTAGGTACCCATCGACAGCGAATTAAAGAAAAAGTGGTTCATATACATTGTGGAATATTATGTTCCATAAAAAGGAACAAAATCATATCCTTTGTGGCAACATGGACGCCACTGGAAGCCATTATCCTAAGTGAATTAATGACGAAACAGAAAAGCAAATACCACATGTTCTCACTTACAAATACAGAGTGAACATTGAGTGCACTTGGACATAAAGATGGGAACATTTGGCTGAGTGCAGTGGCTCACACCTGTAATCTTAGCACTTTGGGAGGCCAAGGAGGGTGAATCGCTTGAGGTCAGGAGTTTGAGACCAACCTAGCCAACTGGCGCATGCCTGTAATCCCAGCTACTTGGGAGGCTGAGGCAGGAGAATTGTTTTAACTTGGGAGGTAGAGGTTGCAGTGAGCCAAGACTGTGCCACTGCACTTTAGCCTGGGTGACAGAGGGAGACTCTAGCTCAAAAAAAAAAAAAAAAAAAAAAAAGGGAACAATAGACACTGGGGACCGCTAGAGGTGGGAGAGAGGGAGCGGGTCAAGAGCTGAAAAGCTACCTGTTAGATACGGTGCTCGCTACCTGAGTGATGGGATAATTTATAACCCAAACCTCAACATCACACAATAAACCTATGTAACAAACCTACATACGTACTCCCTGATTCTAAGATAAAAGTCAAAATTAGAAAAAAAACTTACACCAAGTTAGCTATTCAATAACCAGGCAAAATAATGGAAAAAAGCTAAAGATTTTAGCAGTTGGCAACACCATCTCCTCAATACATAAGTAAACAATAGACATATTATATTTTAAAATATGCCTCAAGGGAAAAACCATAGACTCACTGAAACAAAAAAAAAAATGGTTTCTAGAAAAGGACAATAAAATTAATAAATTTCTAGAGATACTAAGATAAAAAAATACAAATTATTAATATTGGGAATAAAAACAGAAGATATAGCTACAAATTCTACAGCCACTAAAAAAGTAATAAAGAAAAGCAATGAACAACTCTACATTTATGAATTTGCCAATTTAGGTGAAATGAACCAATTTTTTGAAAATTACAAACTATCAAACTCATACATATGAAATAGAAATTTAACTCACAATTAAAAATTTTCTAAAAAGCCAAGAAAGTATCACTGGAAACAAACAGGCCCATATGATTTCATTAGAGAACTGCACAAAACTTTTAGAGATGAATTGTCACCAATTCCAAACAATCTATTCCAGAAAATAAAATACAAGGAACATTTTTAGTTCATTTTATGAGACCCCTATTACCCTGAGGACAGAACCAGACAAAGGCGTCACAGGACAAAGAAAACTACAGACCAATACCTCTCGTGTACTTAGATACAAAAATTCTCAACAAAATACTAGCAAACAAATTCAGCAGGCTATGATGTAATTATATACCATTGGCAAGTGCAGTTTGTTCCAAGAATGCAAAGCTGTTTCAATATTGGAAAACTAATCAGTGTAACCCATAATATCAACGAAATAATAAATAAAAAAGCACAAATTCATATCAATTGTTGCAGAAAAAATTTGATAAAATCCAACAGCTGTTAATGACAAAACTTCTCAGCAAACTCGAAGCAGGGTAAAACTTCTTCAGATTGATAAATAATATCTATAAAAAAAACTTAGAGCTCACTTATGCTCATTCACCTGACAGCTCACTTATTCACTTTAACATCATACTTATTGGTGAAAGACTGAATTATTTTCTCCTAAGGCAGGAAACAAGGCAAGGGTGTCCACTCTCACCACTTTATTTAACACTGTAGAGGAATTCTTACCCAGCATACTAAGGCAAGAGAAAAAAAAAGACACACATATTCGAAAGGAAGGAATAAAACTGTCTCAACTTTAAAGTGAGATAGATAGATGATAGATAGATATAGAAAAACCCAAGGAATCTGGATCGAAACACCTAGAAATAAAAAGTGAATTTTCAAGGTCACAAGATACAAGGTCAAAAACAAAAACAACATCATATTTTTCTACTAGCCATGAATATGTGGAAACAAATTAAAACACAATGCCATTTACAATGTCATGTTCCTGGTTTGATACTACATTCATTTAAGATGTGACTCTAAGGCAGCAGTCCCCAATCTTTTTGGCACCAGGAACTAGTTTTATGGAAGACAATTTTTCCACAGAAGGGAGGTGGTGGTATAGGGGGATGGTTTCGGGATGAAAGTGTTCCACCTCAGATCATCGGACAATATATTCTAAGGAGCACGCCACCTACATCCCTCGCCAGCCCTCAGGGAGTAATGCTCACCCACTTGCAGCTCACCTCCTGCTGTGTGGCTGGGTTCCTAACAGGCTATGGACTGGTACCAGTTTACAGTTGGGGGTTTGGGGAGCCCTGCTCTAAGGGAATCCAGTTGAGGGGTGCATAATACTCTATGTACTACCTATAAAAAGCTTCCAACAATGTGTTTCATAAAGACTCTCACTTCTCTCTAACATCTCCCCTAATTCATTGTTGTATGACATGCTTCTCCAAGTTGATTGGTAACAATTTGGATGAGAATTGGACCCAGGGATACTGTTGTGAGGTGAAGTAAACTTCATTATGCACAAAAGAATGATTTATCGGACTAATTATACAGAGTTAAGTTGTGACAGATTTTACATTGCTTGATTACAAAGTGACAATATCTATCAAGTGGTATGGCAAAATGTCAAACAGAATGATACTGGCCTTGCACTGGGATCCCTGGTTCTAGGAACCACATACTGTGCCAGCCATTAACCCATCTTTTGCTGGATCAAATGGGGGAATATTAGAGACAGATGTCTGCAGAAAGAGGGACAAACAGCTTGCTCAGAGCCACAGTTATTTACCAAACTGTTCAGACTTATTTTAATAATCGTTCAACCAGAATATCCATACTGGTGCGTATTAGGTGATATGAGCCCCTATTACACATGACTTAATTAATTTCGGCTGTTTTCCCTTTTTTCCATTCTAGTGAGACAAATATGTGGTTTAGGTATTCATAGTGTAATCTTTGACTATACGACATTTAAGCTGCTGTAACACTGTTTCTCAAAAATTTTTACATTGTAGCATTATTAGGACATTCCTGAAAGAAATTGATAGTTTTTGAAAAAAAAAAAAAAAGAAATAAAACATTGATGACTTTGTGTACCAAGATATTTAAACACACTAAGTGTTGTTTTAGCATTTCTTTATTTTCTACCACAATTAGAAATACTCTATGCCTACAGGTTTTAAAAAATAAAACCATAATATAATATAAAAATTTTATTTACATATAAGCTATCTAAAGTACATATTTTTGATAACTTAATTTGCTCTTAAATTAGGGACTATACATTATACTATATTTTTATTTCTCAAGAATTTTTAGGGGAACACACCAGGACTCCCAGTTCTATAAAAATAAACTGTTTGTCTTTAGGCCATTTCATCCGCAGGAGTTATAGTATATTAGACAGCAAGTAAGCCCTGGAACAGAGAAAGACAGATCACTAGGGAGAAAAAAAATGTATTAATAGAGAGACTTTGAGAAGTGTCAATTCTTCAGAACTAAAACCAATTTAACAAAAAAGAAGAGTGTCTCTGTATTATATGAAGCTTACCAACTCCAGTCGTAAACAGTACAGGAGAGAGAGGTATAGAATGGTAGTGTTTCTCTAATTGTTAATGAAAGTGAATGTGATTGTTTATTTTAAAAAGTAGCACATATATGTTTTATTTTCCTTTTGCCTATTTTACCCTTTGCTTGATGAAACATCAAGTTAATGGCATATTTTAATGAGTTTTTAACTCCTTACATGTGCTATTATAATCTTGGCAACCAGCTTTCACTCTCTCATTTATTTCAGATATTTATACTTTTAAAATAAATGTACAAAAAGTGTATGAATAAGATGTATTTGCATCCAATTATAAGACATTAAAAAAGTAAAAAAATGTAAATGTATGCAGAGATTGGATAAATTTATCTAATTTTGTAAATATATTATTTCTGAATTACTCTAATTTTGAGACTATTACAATTTAATAGTGTGTTAATTTGCATTGTGTTTTGCTAAACTTCTCATCAATGTCATTTTACTCATTATACTAATGTCATTTATTTCAGTATACTCTTAAAATTCAACGGTGTATCATTTTACTATAACTTTAAAATTATATTACTTAGAAAGAGAGATGTCTGTCTATATTATATCAGAACTGCTTCTTCAGCTAAGTTAAGACATAATTTTACCTAACCCATTGTATTAGTCAGGGTTCTGTAGAGGGACAGAACTAATGGAATATATATAAAAAGGAAAGTTTATTAAGTATTAACTCATATGATCACAAGGTCCCACAATAGACAGTCTGCAGCCTGAAGAGCAAGGAGAGCCAGTTCGAGTTCCAAAACTGAAGAACTTGGAGTCTAATGTTTGAGGGCAGAAAGCATCCAGCACAGGGGAAAAGTGTAGGCTGGGAGGCTAGGCCTGTCTCATCTCTTTTCATTTTTCTGCCTGTTTTATCTTCTAGCTGAGCTGGCAGATGATTAGATGGTGCCCATCCTGATTAAGGTGGGTCTGCCTTCCCCAGCCCACTGATTCCCATGGTAATCTCCTTTGGCAACACCCTCACAGACACACCCAGGATCAATACTTGGTATCCTTCAATCCAATCAAGATGACACTCACTATTAACCATCACAACTATCTTTATGTTTCCATTAAGTGAAATAACATAGATACTCTAAAAACAGAATGAGCACAACTTATTGTAGACAAATAAAAATCAGATAAATGTCACAATCAGTACTCTATTTAATGTTAAACTCCTGTCCCCAAAGTACAAGATGTTTACAACAGATTTTATTTCTTTATGGTTGCTTTGACTATGTTTGGCTATAATATTAGTGTCTTATTTCTAGTTTTGTTGTTGTTGATGATGATTCTTATGGGGTATATTGGCAGGGCACCACTTAATCTAGGAAAAATGAGGGATGGAGGATATATTATATAACACTGGAAATCATCAGGCTAAGTTAAGAGAAACACACGAATAAAAGTCATCAAATTCATGAAATATAGAGAGTTCATGAAGACATAATGAAAAATGAACATACATAAAGAAGGAGACATTACATAATTTATATGTTTGCGAACACTGCTTTAAGATGAGAGAAATTCAGGAGGAGCTTAAACGAAGCTTAGATTCCTTTTAAGGAGGGAATGCTCTAGAAACGGGGCTTTCAGGTGCAACTGTGAAACACACTTGCAAATAAAGTAAACACATCGTGACCCTAGAGATATTATTATGGAGGAGATTGAGGGTCTAAACAAATTATTGTAACTTGGGTATAAAAGTAGTTCTCGGAATCTGCAAGCACCAGAGTGCTTCCGAGTACTAACGAATTCTTCAGTCACTGACTGCAGTCAATTCAGCAAAGTTACATGATCAAGTAATCTTGAATGTTCTGGGGCTGCTATGTTCTCGGAAAAGCATAGCTCTCTCCTCTGGTACTCAGTGTAACTTGGCCTTGGAGCTGAGCAATCCAACAGCCTGCATCTTAAAAGACTCTTTTCCATACTTTCACCAAGGACGTTTGTGTATTTCCATGTGGAGAAATAGAATATAGGGTAATTAAAGGAAATCAAACAGGTCATAGTGGAGATCAAAATATCATCTGTATAAGCAAGACGTACACTTGCAGGTGGGAGAGATCTTTGCTCTCTTCTCTACCACCAACTCTTACTCATTAAACAAAACGAGAAGGGTAGAGACTTTATTTTAAAGATGTGGTCAGTGAAATAATTAAGCAAACATTCATGAATTCATTAAAACCATCTGTATTTTGGGGGCAGGGAAAATAATAGAAATCAAAACATTTTTCTGATCAGATTGTTTTAACCCAAACCAAATTTTAGCTGATATTGCATATTTTAAATTAAAATGTACTATTTTAAATTAAGATATACTTTCTTTATGAACAATGAAAAACGTATGAATTCCACTTTAATTTTTTAGTGTGGTAGACTGGGGTGCATGACAATATGTATCACCTGACAGTTGCCATGGCTTTTGTTATCACAACTGAGGATAAGTAAACATGAAGGTTACTTAATAACTTTCTTCTATTCATATACTTGAAAAAGATTGAGAAGAGCTTATACAGGTATTTTCTAATATATATTTACAATACAGTATCACCTAGCAATGTATTTGTGATGACATGAAAATTTAAAAAAATGAATATACTAATACATGAATCTATTTGATGAGAGTGATCAAATAATTTATGTATAGAACAATCTGTTGATAGAATTTTTCACTTTTTATTTCTGTTGAGGTATGATCTTTTTTAAATCTTCAAATTCTCTAGTACTCTGCAGTTCAAGTCAATTGGGAGCTACTGTGGATCAGTAGCTAAGCAACAGATTTAAAGTCCAGAGGCTATTCTCCTATATTTCGTCTGCCAATAACAGCATGAGATGGTAAGCAAACCATTTAACCTTCCAATCTCACTATCCCTCATCTTTTCAACAGGGAGGTAATATAGCTTACTTCTCAAAGCCCAGTGAAATATCTCTTAAAAATATTCCTCAAGTAGTATGAGAGAGATGCCCTACGGTATTGTCATAAAGCAAAAGCAGTTTTACATCCTGCTTTTTCCACATGACGTGTGACCCATTAGAGCTAATATTCCCTAATAGAGAAATATTCTCTCACCATGCCTTAGGGCCTCCCAAATAATTCTTTATAATCTGCTGACATTCCATTACTTATAAAAGCATGAAAGCATTAATAAATGAGGTTAGATTTCTTTAAAGCTTTTCATATTTATGGTTATATTATATATAGAATCTTTTTAACTGTCCTTAATGTTTTAAGAAAATTTCTTGCTAGAGGTGAACACAGAAAAACAATAATTTTGAATTCTATAGAATGTTGATATAGACATAGAATCAGTATCTTTTTTACTTCATATTAAAATCTTGGATTTGTCTGTGATTTCAGTTTTATTATTATAGTGCCTGCTCAAAAAAAAAAAAAAAAAAAAAAAAAGAAACATATAAAATTAAGTGTCCAAAAGAAACTCTACCTCAGTGTTGCTCAGTGAATGTAACCTTTGTTTTTTTTTTTTTTTCTGTTCATAATGCAGATGCTAAAATGCATAATATGAGCTATGCAGGTTGGAAGGTGAGAAAATGATATTGGTGATGATTGGCGTGTTTCCAGGATCCAAGTGACCAATTCTTCCTATGTACAGGACTGATGATTTTATGGCATACCTAACTCACTCAGTGTTTGTTTTTTCTTAAGTCTTAGTAAAAGAATATACCCAGATAGCTGTTCATACATTTACCCATAGAACCCCAATTGCACTGCTTGGATAGCATAAGAAAAATTTTCCAAACTCTCAAAGAAGTCTCCTCACACATCCCTCATTAAGATGCACATGTTCAGCAGAGGTGCACACATCTTTTGTGGAGCCAAAGATAATACCACAGAAAAGCATTCTTCTGAATCTCTATTACATGGTGAATCTGTGGTTTCTGTTTTATTTTTATTTCATTTGTTTTTATTTTGTTTTTAAAGAGCGTGCCAAACACATGAAAATACTAGAGAATGCAACAGACAGAATGTAATTTTCCATTTGAAATTTAGCCAGATCATCCCAAGAGCCAGAGAAAGTTGTTGCCTCTTCAATTATTAAAAATCCTTTAGAACCATAATACTATAGCAGATATTCTACAATTTGGACACATTTTAATAACTATCATTAGTTGCTGCTGTGGCAGTGTGTTGACAAAGAGAGGATCTAAAAGGGATGAAACAATACAGAAGAAATCAAGGCTTTGTATAAACCAAGGCCTTACAAGCCTAGCACCAAAATAAAAATGTAAAGCTTCTTTGTATTGCAAAGGTCGTTGCATTTCCCTAATAATGACACTGAAGCCCCTATTTAAACCTGATCAATAACTGCCCAATAATTTATTGCACAAACTTCTTTTTCAATATTTCAGTCACTATAAATATATAAGGCACATCATTCTTTACAAAATCTAAATGTGCATGTTAATTGACTGAAAGAATGTAATAAGCTTCTTTTTCTTTGCCCTGAGATATGAAATATCTATTACATTATTTTATAATTATACAATATATAATTGCCAACATAATGGTTTTAAGATTTGCACTTAAATGTACCTTTTATAACAGTGGCAGATGATTTTCTTAAAGAAAAGTCCATTTACCCAAATTGTGGAAAATTATACACCGTCATCCTGAAACTTGAAATGCTCCATCAATCTGTCGAAATAATCTCATCCCTTAAAACAAAATAGAGAGTAAACCATCAATTTGGTGACTTGGGATTTTTTCAGTCCTATTTCAAAAAAGTTCAGATACTTAAGGACCTTAGATTTTGAGTAAAATGTGTCAATTTAGGATCCAGGAATGACTGGACATAGCAGTAGGCATAGATTTTTTTGGAAATTTTTTTAAACATTTCTTTCTAGAGAAAGAAATAATCTGCAGAGGATAGTACTTTTTTTGATTAGACAATTGGCCAATATCTCAGAGAGTAAGTAATTCTAATGAAAGTACAATATCTGTCACTCAGATTATGTTGAAACTAGCTACATTAGATTCATGGTTTTCAGGCCTAGAATAGAAAGATAAAATATAAACAACCACCACTGTAACTATATTTGACTGACATTTGACTTTAACACACAGCGTTAACAACATTGCTGAAAGTACCCTCTAAGATGTGATAGCTGATGGTGTTCAGTTGCTGTAGCAATGTCAGGACAATGCCCTAGAAGCAAATATTAGCACTATTGACACTGGACATTAGCAGCTTCTGTGTGGACATAGACAGGAGCCAGCCCATGGGGTACTAGTGGCATGCACTAGCCCTGCTGGCATGATAACTAGTCATTGGCAATACACATTCCACTTTGGACATCTAATGTAGTTCTTGGCATGTGCATATAAATCACCTTCATATAAATATAACATGCATATGAATCACTTGGGGATTATACCGAAATTAAAGATTCTGATTCAGTAGCTGAGGGGTGGGATTGGAGATTCTGCATTTGAAAAATGTTCCCATGTGACACTGATGCTGCCAGTCCATAATCAAATTTTGAATTGCATCTACAGTTAGGTAAAATGAACTAGAGCAGGAGAAGGGAAAAATTGTAGGTGTTAGGAGATGAAAATTCCTGCTGAACAACCAAAATGATTTAAGAGAAATTGAAAGTGGTCTTAAATTTCAACAAGCAGGAAGAAACAGCTTTCCTGATAATTTTCTGACTTCTATTAGGCTGGTTAGATTTATAGCACCTGCTACATGTGATAAATATCTAATCTTAAAATGCTGCATTTCTCTTTTCCACTTGAACTTGAGATGTATATATATGTGTATATATACATACATATGCATATATGCATATGCATATATATGCATGTGCTTTAAATTGTTGACAGTAATCATTGTATTGCTGTCTTCTTTTGGTGTACTACCATTTCTGTGTGTTTAGAACACAGGAAAAACTCTGAAAATATGTAATGAAGTTAGTTAAGAAAGAATCCAAATTGCCAAAATATATGTTTTGTGGTCCAAATATTCTAGATTGAAAAGTTTTTAGCAATTTATCAAGACTTAATCATACTTAGTTGACAATGAATTAAATGAACTCAGTTATATCATGCAGCATTGGAATTACAAAAAGATAGATGAGGGAAAAAATGTGAAAAAACAGAAAATATAAGAGCCCTAAATATAAGGGCCCTAAAGAACCTTAACAAAACACTGTGTATCTGCATAAACACTGTGTATCTGTTTATGCATTGATAAGAATTTTGTTGGACTGCTCTATCACGTAACAGGAAGATTCTTGAAATAAGTCAGAATCCAATCACTTACCAGAGTCACCTACTTGGAAGCTATAATCCTAGTAGAGACATTCAGTGTGGCACCAAAGCAATAGAGTAGCAATGGCTACCAGAGTGTATGGGAAGAAAGGATCTGAGACAACTCACAGCCCTGTGCACCACAAGGTTGTGTAGAGACGTCAACCAAGTTTTCCATTGTTTTCAGGAAGTTTTGAAAGGTTTAAGAGAAAACAGACCAAAAACAGCTCTGAACTTCTGGCAAGAGGAACTCAGGTTTGAAGATGTATTGAGAAAGTGCAATAGCCTGACCAGTAATTCAGCCTCAAGAACTGATGCCAGCTTAGGCCCAGCGGGAATTATATACCACAGTAGAAGAAATTCAACATGGACTAATTCCAAATGAGCATTGGATGTTCCTATCACATATGTAATCAACCTTCCCCAGTGAATATAGACATCATTCCTATAGCATAGAGGTTGATGGAAATGAACCTTTAGTAGATAAAGGTTAAATCATAGATCAATTTAGTAAATCCTCCAAATCACCAAACAAACAAACAAAAAAAAAAAAAAAACAAAAAAAAAAACACTGAAATAATGAATTAATCATGAAATGACTAGAATCTAGTTCATTTGTAGCTATTGTATGAAATGAGAGGACTAAGTATAAACAGAAAAGAAAATTTACTCTTGTTTACCTAAGTTTGACTGACATTTGTTTTCTTGTTATTTTATTTTTACATGAACAAACCACTTAGTTTTTGTTTTAGGGTTTTTGGGGTTTTTTGTTTGTTTGTTTGTTTTCTGTTTTTACTTTTTATTTTTTATTTATTTATTTATTTTTTTGAGACGGAAGTCTCGCTCCGTCGCCCAGGCTGGAGTGCAGTGGCCGGATCTCAGCTCACTGCAAGCTCCGCCTCCCGGGTTTACGCCATTCTCCTGCCTCAGCCTCCGGAGTAGCTGGGACTACAGGCCCCCGCCACCTCGCCTGGCTAGTTTTTTGTATTTTTTAGCAGAGACGGGGTTTCACCGTGTTAGCCAGGATGGCCTCGATCTTCTGACCTTGTGATCCACCCGTCTCGGCCTCCCAAAGTGCTGGGATTACAGGCCTGTTTTTACTTTTAATCATTTTGTGATGAAGACATTTAGAAGAATTTCTTGCCTGATGCTTTCATTTTATGTGCTTTTTCAAACTACCTATGCTTTTTTTTTTTTTTTTTTAATCTCTTGCCAGGTTTTTACTGTTATCTGAGTTTAAATTATTCCTTCTTCATGTCATCTCCTATTGAGAAAATGCTACGTGTTAGTTTCCGTGTGAAGAGTTTTCATATGATACCTCATTTATGCATCACAAAACCTTATCAAATAGGTACTCTTAAGATTCTCATATTACAGAAAGGAAATCTAGATGTTAACAACCTGCTGAAATTTAAACCATTATTACACAGTGAAAAATGTAGTTGAGGTTAGTGCTAGCACCAGAACAATTAACTGATATATGATACTTCCGTTAAGGTAAACTCTAATAACTACAGAAACATGGCAACTTTGGAAAGCAAAATTGGAGTTAATGTTAATTTCCCATTCCCATGTCTATCAGTGAGCCATAGTATTGTCCTATTCATGTGGAAAATACCTGTATGTTTAATTTGGAGACCTTTTATCTTTATCTGCTTAACTCCAAGTTAATGAATTTCAGCTGAGAGAGGACTGGCTTAGGCGGAAAGAATGCATCCCAAGCTTAAGCCCATCTGTGTATCATATCTGTAGAGGGCCTGTTTCTCACTAGAGCCATAAAGTTACAAGATTTGTCTTGTAATTATGGAACAGAGTCAGAACTTCTTCCCCATGATATGTGAACTAGATGGCAAGTAAGGGCTGGAGATCTTGCAAACATCCTGCAAAGGGAGAGTCTGTGAGCCAAGACGGAAGCAGCCTCATTGGCCATCTACTTCAAGCTGCAGTTGTGATTTTTTATTATTTTTATTACATGAAGTTCCTTAGGATTAAATTATTTTGGTTTGGATCTTTGTTGCTTACAATGAAACTAATATAGGATTTAAGAGATGCCTGCATTTAGACTATTTGATGCTAAATGAGTCTTTTAGTGGTGGGTGACATGAATTGCACCAATGAAATAACCATCTGGTTCATAGAAAATACCTGATGTACTCCTGTGTGTGCTATGCATCTATTTATATACAATTGTATATCTGAGTTAGGAAAGGACACAACTAGCTTCTCGCTTATGATCTTTATTCTATTTTGTTGTTTGGGTATACTGCTTCCTCTAATCACAGAATACTATGTTCTTCCCAATAGAACCTGTTTCTTTCCTCATTCTCACATTTATAGCTTTTCTGGCTTTTCTAATCCATTTACTGACAAAACTTTTAATTTACCGCTTGTATGTTTTCTTTTGCTTTGCCTAACCTTTCAGGAACTACTTCTCACTTATCTCCAAAAGCTGTCATCCTTTCTATCACCTTGACAGGGTACTCCCTAAATTTCCAGTTTAGGTTAGCAATCAAACTGAGTCTCCATTGAATCATACAATGTCCACCCAGCTAAGATATCTAACTCTTATCTTCTTTGATTGTCCTAAATGACAGCACACATTTTTAGAATGTAAATGTTTGTGTTAATTTTGTTTGAATAAAAAAGTCAGATGAATTATTTTTTCCCATATCTTGATAGTTATTTTACTAATTTCCCTCTGATAGTTTCTTTTTGAAACCCATATTATTCTCTGCAGTTTTATTTTCTTTAGGGTTGAAAAGTGATCATTTTATTATAGTATTTTCTCATTTAAAGCACTTCCAGTTTTGGAAACAATCAGGTATCTCTTTAGGAATATCAGGAACACAAAAGAAATGCTATCATATTCATTGTAATAAGATGTTATTACAGCTTGTGAAATGTTACAAAGATTAAATTATTAAAAGGGAGAAATATTTTTCTGTTTTGATATTTCAAAGGCAAACAAACTCAACTCAAAGAATTGCAAAATGTAAAAAACAAAACAAAACAAAAAACAACAGCAACAACAAAAAACTTGAGATACAAACACTTTGACAGCCTGGGAAGGAAAGCCCAAACTGTCTCTACAAAAAAATAAAAATAAAAAATTAACCAGATATAGTGGCATGCCCCTGTTGTTTCAGTTACTCAGGAGGCTGAGGCAGTAGGATCACTTGAGTCAAGGAGTATGAGGCTGCAGTAAGTTTTGAAAGATCGTCCAGCCTGGGTGACAGAAGCTGTTTGTCTATACAAAAGATTCAATACTCTGAGAAATAAACTATATTAATTTTTGTAATGTGGAATTCTCCATATAATGCCAAAATCTGACAAAACAGCATCAATTATACAGTATTTAAAAATATTTGTCACTTTATGTGTGTTTTTGCAGGTATATATGTATTCCACATCAGTTGATTAAAATTTCTATCTACTTAACAGTCAAATTATATGGCAGAATTATTACTGTTGATGTTATTATGGTTCACACCCTCCCTTTCATCTTCAAAATTATCATAATAGTTTAGGACCTTTTACCTCCAAGATAATTTTGCTGCTTAGACCTCCTCATCTCTGGAGCTATGGCCTCCTGCGTGCCTGCCTGCCTTTCTTTTCTTCTTTCTTTCTTTCTTTCTTTCTTTCTTTCTTTCTTTCTTTCTTTCTTCTTTCTTTCTTTCTTTCTTTCTCTCTCTTTCTCTCTCTCTCTCTCT
Source organism: Theropithecus gelada (assembly GCF_003255815.1). NCBI lineage: Eukaryota > Metazoa > Chordata > Mammalia > Primates > Cercopithecidae > Theropithecus > Theropithecus gelada. The sequence goes on along the minus strand of NC_037680.1, from coordinate 61,888,916 downwards.
CTCTCTTTCTCTCTTTCTCTCTTTCTTTTTCAGACAGAGTTTTGCTCTTGTCACCCAGGCTGGAGTGCAATGGCGTGATCTTGGCTTACTTCAACCTCTGCCTCCCGGGTTCAAGCACTTCAACTTCTGCCTCCCGGGTTCAAGTGATTCTCTTGCCACAGCATCCTGAGTAGCTAGAACTACAGGCGCCTGCCACCACGTTCAGCTAATTTTTTGTATTTTTAGTAGAGACACAGTTTCACTATGTTGGCCTGACTGGTCTTGAACTCCTGACCTCAGGTGTAATGCTCACCTTGGCCTCCCAAAGTGCTGGGATTACAGGCATGAGCCACTGCACCTGGCCTCTTTCTTTCTTTTTAAATTTTATTTCTTCTTAAAAAAAAAAAAAAAAAAGGCGGGGTACCAGGTGCGGTGACTCATGCCTGTAATCCCAGCACTTTGGGAGGCCGAGGTGGGTGGATCACGAGGTCAGGCGATCAAGACCATCCTGGCTAACATGGTGAAACCCCTTCTCTACTAAATATACAAAAAAATAAGCCAGGCGTGGTGGTGGGCGCCTGTAGTCCCAGCTACTTGAGAGACGGAGGCAGGAGAATGGTGTGAACCCAGGAGACGGAGCTTGCAGTGAGCCGAGATCGTGCCACTGCACACCAGCCTGGGTGACAGAGTGAGACTTCATCTCAAAAAAAAAAAAGAAAAAGAAAAAAAAAGGGATACATGTGCAGAACTTTCAGGTATACGTGTGCCATGGTGATTTGCTGCAGCTCTTAACCCATCCTGTAAGTTCCCTCCCTTCACCCTCCACCCACCAACAGGCCCTGGTGGGTGTTGTTCCCCTCTCTGTGTCTATGTGTTATCAATGTTCAACACCCACTTGTGAGTGAGAATATGCGATCTTTGGTTTTCTGCTCCTGTGTTAGTTTACTGAGGATGAAGGCTTTCAGCTTCATCCATGCACTTGCAAAGGACATGATCTCATTCCTTTTTTATGGCTACATAGTATCCCGTAGTGTATATGTACTACCTTTTCTTTATCCAGTTTACCATTAATGGGCATTTAAGTCTTTGCTGTTGTAAATAGTGCTGCAATGAACATATGTGTGCCTGTGTCTTTATAGTAGAATTATTTGTATTCCTTTGGGTATATACCCAGCAATGGGATTGCTGGGTCAAATGGTATTTCCAGTTCTAGATTCATGAGGAATCGCCACACTGACTTCCAGAATGGTTGAACTAATTTACATTCCTATCAACAGTGTAAAAGCATTCCTGTTTCTCCACAGCCTCGCTAGTATCTATTGTTTTCTGACTTTTTAATAATCACCATTCTGACTGATGTGAGATGGTATCTCATCATGGTTGTGATTTGCATTTCTCTGATGATCAGTGATGTTGAGCTTTTTTTCATGTTTGTTGGATGCATAAATGTCTTATTTTGAGAAGTGCCTGTTCAAATCCTTTGCCAATTATTGGATGGTTTTTTTTATTTTTCTTTTAAATTTAAGTTCCTTGTAAGTTCTGAATATTAGACCTTCAGATGAGTAGATTGCGAACATTTTCTCCCATTCCATAGGTTGTCTGTTCACTCTGATGATAGTTTCTTTTGCTGTGCAGAAGCTATTTTATTTAATGAGATCCCATTTGTCAATTTTGGCTTTTGTTACAATTGCTTTTGGCGTTTTTGTCATGAACTCCTTGCCTATGCCTATGTCCTGAATGGTATTGCTTAGATTTTCTTCTAGGGTTTTTATAGTTTGGGATTTTACATTTAAGTCTTTAATCCATCTTGAGTTAATTTTTGTATAAGGTCTAAGGGAGGGGTCCACTTTCAGTTTTCTACACACGACTAGCCAGTTTTCCCAGCACCATTTACTGAAAAGAGATCCTTTCCCCATTGCTTGTTTTTGTGAGGTTTGTTGAGGATAAGACAGTTGTAGATGTGTGGTGTTATTTCTGAGGTCTGTTCTGCTCTATTGATCTATATTTCTGTTTTGGTACCAGTTCCATGCTGTTTTGGTTACTATAGCCTTATAGTATAGTTTGAAGTCAGGTAGCATGTTGCCTCTAGCTTTGTCCCTTTTGCTTAGGATTGTGTTGGCTACACGGGGTCTTCTTTGATTCTATATGAAATTCAAAATAGTTCTTTCTGGTAGATGTCTACAGACTCTCTACCCCAAATCAACAGAATATACATTCTTCTCAATGCTTTAAAATTTGCCACATAATTGGAAGTAAAACACTCCTCAGCAAATGCAAAATAAGTGAAATCATAACAGTCTCTCAGACCACAGTGCAATCAAATCAGAACTCAGGATTAAGAAACTCACTCAAAACCACACATGGAAATTGAAAAACCTGCTCCTGAATGACTCCTGGGTAAATAGTGAAATTAAGGCAGAAATCAAGATGTTCTCTGAAACCAGTGAGAACAGAGACCACATACCAGAATCTCTGAGACACAGCTAAAGCATTGTTAAGAGGGAAATTTATAGCATTAAAAGCCCACATCAGAAAGCTTGACAGATCTCAAATTGGCACCCTAACATCACAATTAAAAGAGCTAGGTAGGCAAGAAAAACTAATCCAGAAGTTAGCAGAAGACAAGAAATAACTAAGATCAGAGAAGAATTGAAGGAGATAGAGACAAAAAAATTTAAAAAAATCAGTGAATCCAGGAACTGTTTTTTCTTTTAAATTAACAAAATATGCTGCTAGCTTGACTAATAAAGAATAAAAGAGAGAAAATTTAAACAGACACAATATAAAATGACAAAGGGGATATCGCCACTGACCTCACAGAAATACAAATTAGCATCAGAGAATAGTATAAACACCTCTATGTAAATAAACTAGAAAATCTATAAGAAATGCATAAATTCCTAGACACACACACCCTTCCAAGACTAAACCAGGAAGAAGTTGACTTCCTGAATACACCAATAACAAGTTCTGAAATTGAAGCAGTAATTAATAGTCTGCCAACCAAAAATAGCCCGGGACCAGATGGATTCACAGCTGAATTCTACCACAGGTACAAAGAGGAGCTGATGCCTTTCCTTCCGAAACTATTCCCAACAATAGAAAAAGAACTCCTCCCTAACTCATTTTATGAGGACAGCATCATTGTGATACCAAAACTAGGAAGAGATATAACAAAAAAAGAAAACTTCAGGCCAATATCCCTACTGAACATTGATTCAAAAATCCTCAATAAAATACTGACAAACCAAATCCAGCAGCACATCAAAAAAAGTTATCCACCATGATCAAGTCAGCTTCATCCCTGTGATGTAATGCTGGTTTAACATACACAAATCAATAAACGTAATCCATCACATAAACAGAACCAAAGACAAAAATCACATAATTATCTCAATAGACACAGAAAAGACCTATGATAAAATTCAATATCCTTTCATGTTAAAAACTCTGAATAAACTAGATATTGATGGAACATATCTCAAAATAATAAGAGATATTTATGACAAGCCTACAGCCAATATCACATTGAATAGGCAAAAGCTGGAAGCGTCCCCTTTGAAAACCGGTACAAGACAAGGATGCCCTGTCTCACCGCTCCTATTCAACATAGTATTAGAAGTTCTGGCCAGGGCAATTAGGCGAGTGAAAGAAATAAAGTGTATTCAAATAGGAAGAGACCGTCAAATTGTCTCTGTTTTCAGAACATGATCCTATATTTAGGTAACTCCATCATCTGAGCCCCAAAACTCCTTAAACTGAGAAGTAACTTCAACAAAGTCTCAGGATACAAAATCGATGTGCAAAAATCACAAGCATTCCTTTACACCAACAATGGTGTAAAGAGGACCAAATCATGATTGAACTCCCATTCACAATAGCTACAAAGAGAATAAAATACCTGGGAATACAGCTAACAAGGGATGTGAAGGGCCTCTTCAAGGAGAATGACAAACCACCACTCAAGGAAATAGGGGACGCAAACAAATGGAAAAACGTTCCATGCTCATGGATAGGAAGAATCAATATCGTGAAAATAGCCATACTGCCCAAAGTAATTTATAGATTTAATGCTATTCCCATTGTACCTTCCTTTGTTATTTCCTAGTATGCTACCTGTTTGAAATGTTTAAAATGCAACCTTAGTCACATAATCCAGTGGCTTATGTGGGGAATCAGTAAGAAAATATCAATAAATCAGAGGTTTATTTCTTTGTTTTGGAAAAAAAAATGTTGGCAATTTACAGATCCCAAACTCTCCACATTTATTTCTATGAGAATGGAGTCATAATCTAGAGGTTAATCAGAGCAGTAGTTGGTCAGTGTTTAAAGTCTACTGCTCAGGACAAGATTGAAATTATTCCCTTGTCCGCATCAAACCATCTTCAAAATTTCAAGTCTCTTATCTTTTCTAGAAAGAGGTTGAAAATATCTGTTTTAGAAGGCTGTCCATATAAAACATGAAAATTATCTTAAGGCTAAAAAGATAAGATGTTAGAATATGTAAATACTATTCTGTATTTTCTGTTACAATTAGTGACTTTGCTATGCAAATCTACATCCAAGATTCTACAATGCCTCTTCTGTCAAGTTAGCTTAGGGATTTCCCCTGTGATTTATGTAATTTCTCTAAAACTGCTCTAAAGATAAACCTATCTTATAAAATGTTATGAGCACAATACATTTCTGTGTGGCTTATTTAATAGTCCACTTAAGATTTTGTTTTGGTTGTCTTTGAAGCTTACATAGACTCCTAGAGAAGTGACAATTCTCCAGGCTAAATTGTATGTGTCTGGGCCTTTGGCATCATCACTGCCAAATATAGTGTCCATTTCCTTGAAAACAATATATCACATTGGCAATGAATTCACCTTATAAAATCAAGGACTTTCAAGTTGAGAAAGATATCTAGCTTTAGGCAGAAAGATATTAGAATGTGAACTTCTGAGTGATGTTTCTGGTCACCACATGGAACACGAAGATCTGTAAGGACAGTATAGGCATACATATCTGGGTTTGAAATGCTCTCAACAAGCAGGCAAACCTAGGAGTCCCACCATGCACTGACTTCATAGAGACCTTCCATAACTGTCCTTCAAGAGGCTATTAAATATAATTCAATAGTCTCTTGCTGCTTAAGAAGCATAAAAATTGTTTACATTGCCATCTAAGTCCTTTTGTGACATGATTCTCAAGTCAATTAACATGTTTTTCTCCTTTTTACTTTACTGTTGATGTCCATTATCTGAAGCAGGACCCCTCAGATTTTTCTGTAAAAGACCAAATAGCAAATGTTTTAAGATTTGCAGACCACATGCAATCTTTGTATCTCTAACTCTTCTCTTTCTCTTCCTCCTCTTTCATCTTGTGCAATCCATCAAAAATGTAAGATTTTTTTTTTTTTTCTTAATTCTTGGCTTACAGGTCATACAAAAACAGGCCCAGGATTGAATTTGGCCCTTTCAATATTGTGACATATCTCTGAGGGTTCTTTAACGTGAACATTTTTGCTTTGCACTGTTAGTTTCTCTGGAATATCTTTATCTTTTCTTAGCAACCATTTTCCTCATTATGTCTCTAAATTTGCCTTCAGTAAGATCGTCTAGCTGGATATGTATATAGTCTCTAGAACAGTGGCAGCATCAACATGCCCATGGTCAGCTTTTTCTTCTATATCTTCGTTTATATTTCATTCATGTTGTTTACACCATTATAATTTCATTTATTTGCTGTGTTTTCATCTTTATTGGTCAATTGTCTCATTCTATTGTCCATTTTTGTGACTGCCATGTGAGTTCATCACTTCAGACAAAGAGTTAGTACAACAACAGGTCTTGTTGTGTATGCCTGAACTGAATAACAGATGCAGTGGCCATTCACTGGCACACTTTGAAAGAAGTGCCGTGATTGGTTACTGACCCTGACGTGCATCTGTTTTCCACATAATGATTTGGGGACTGATAAGTTGGCAGTAAACTTTACGCTTTATGCAACTACTCACACAAGATAGAAAACTTGAAAATAAAAAGTTAAGCAATACAGAAATAGTCATCCCTTTGTATCCACAAGTGATTGGTTCCAGAACCCCCACAAATACCAAATTCTGTGGATGTTTAAGAACCTTATATAAAATGGTGAAGTATTTGCAAATAATCTATGCATATCCTCCCACATGTAGTTTGAATTGTCTCTAGATTACTTATAATTCCTAATACAATGTAAATACTAAGTAAGTGGATGTTGTACTGTATTGTGTTTTGGTTTATACTAGTTTTATTGTTATATCATTGTTTTTAATTGTTTTGATCCACTGTTGGTTGAATCTTCAATGTGGACTGCTGGATATAGAGCACCGTTGTACAAAATTTCATTCGATCTCTCTCATCACAATCTCACTTTCTCTGCTTCTGAAAAATAACTTCTTTTTTGCTTTCTTCCAGACTCTTTTACAGTCAATTTGAAATCTATGTATATACAAAAAAAAAACCCCACAAAAACTAATTTTGTTTTTGTTTCAGTTCTAAAATAAATGAGACACTAGAGGCCAGAACAGCACTTGGAACATAGTATATAGGTGCAATAAATACTTGTTGAATGAATGTCTACTATTTGTTACATGTTCTTGTCACTGGAAGTTAATTCTTAAAGATTCTTTACTGACAACATTCTATTCAATATAATGGCTTCATAATGTTATATAGTATTAATGACATTATATTTTATGTATTATTTGCCTACTAGTGGACAATGATTTTACTTCCGGTTTTTGCTGTTATTTACAAAACCAACAAATACCCTTCTATGTGTATTTTGCATACATATGGGATATTTCTCTAAATAGATATTTTATTGTTATGGCTTTTTTTCCGCTTCCCTAAACCTATGTTGTGCTTTTTATTTTATATGGTGCTAATGCTTTGAAACATTTGTCCCTTATTATTTAACCTGTTTTAATGTATAGATGGTAATCAATAAATTTTAACTTATGTGGTTACATATAACATGTATCAACCATAAAAATATTTTCTTAACAGTAAATCAATAGTAATAAGAAAACATATCTCACATGGTATTAGTACGTTCCACATGAAATGATTTAGGTTATTTAATTTGCAGCAAGATGTTATACAGGTCTTTGTTAGGTAAAAAGCTAGCAACTTAAGTGAAATTGTAGGATGAAAACTTCTCTTACACAAAAAAATTACTTCATGTTTGTATTTTGTAACTCATGGAGTCAATATTTTTATTCACGGTAATATAATAATAATTCAAAAAATTTTACCTCCATTATTAATAGTTTTAATATTTTCAGAATTACAAATATTACGATTTTTGTCATGATATTAAGATATATTAATCCAAATTTTTTACTTTTAATACATTTGTTTGTTTTACTATATCTAACTGTCTCTATCCTATATTTTCATTCTCTTTGTTCTGTGGTGTTCTAGAATAATGATTCTTTCCATGTTTTGAAGATTATAAACCATTTAAAACTTGTCAAAAGGCAACATATAGTCTTTTGGAAGATCTCATAATCTTGCCTCAGGATAAAATACATTTGTCATTATATGGAATGTAGAACAGTTAAAGTATAGTTTGAAATGATAAGACTAAGTATTTTCTCATTTGATATTTACAATGAGACATAGTTGAAGATTTTAAAAGGTTTTTTTAAAGCTTTAAAAAAACAAGATAAAGGATATAGCTGTAAATAACACATCTTTTTTAAAAGAGAATTTATTTTTGCTCTTAAACTGTCATCTTGCCTGACATTGGGAAGAATACTCCTAACAAAATATTGCTTCACCTCTTGACTCCCAAAGGCCAATTCAGTTCCAAAATAAGCTGTAGTTGTAAAGACCTGTGTCTGGGCAAGTGAAAAGGTTATAATGCAGAAGCATCCACAGACATCTATGCAGTTTTATCTACCAGCAGAAAAGGTGTAAGACTGATTTTTTTCTATATGTGAATATTTTAGCGCTAAATGCATAGAATTTCTCCATTAAATAGTTATAATTTCTAGTTTAGTTGCTAAATATGAAAACACTACACAAACCAAACTTCTAGTCATATTATATATTTGCGTGATATATTAATTATTAGATTGAGCCATATAACTGCTATTTTTTTAGGGTCAAAAAATCGAACATTAGTTCTCACTTGTAAATGGAAGCTAAATATTGGGTATACACAGAAACAAAGATGGGAAGAAATGACATTGGAGATTCTAAAAGGGAGAAGAGACAGAGGGGAACACAGGTTGAAAAACTACCTATTGGGTACTATGTTCACTACTTAGGTGACAGGATCATTAGAAGCCCAAACCTCAGCATCATGCAATACACCCATGTAACAAATCTGCATGTGTACCCTCTAAATTTAAAATTAAAAATAAATTTAAAAAAGAATAGATACAATGGACTGAAATATAGTAAAGTGTAAAAAGCTATGTGTTCCTAGTGATACTACTAGTCCCTTTTGGAGGTTGCCAGAATACAAGGTCATTTCCTGAAAATTGATACATGAAGGGAAAGGATACAATATTTATTTTGCCTTCCATCTAAAGATCATATTTCAGGATAAGCAAATCGCTTATGAGGGAAAATTCGTGTATTAGCCTGTTTTCATACAGCTATGAAGAAATACCCAAGACTGGATAATTTATAAAGAAAAGAGGTTTAATGTACTCACAGTTCCACATGGCTGGGAAGCCTCAGAATCATGGCAAAAGGTAAAGGAGGAGCAACAGCACATCTTATGTGGTGGCAGGCAAGGGAGCGTGCGCAGAGGAACTGCTCTTTATGAATCACCATCATATCTCGTGAGACTTCTTTACAATGACAAAAATAGCACGGGAAAAAACCTACTCCCATGATTCAATTACCTTCCATCAGGTCCCTCCCATGACATGGGGATTATGGGAGGAACAATTCAAGGTGAGGTTTTTGTGGGGACATAGCCAAATCATGTCAGTTAGTTTTAGAAGAATCAAACCTAACAAGTGCAGCAAGAATGATAAAATTGAAAAATTAACCTTTTGTAATACCAAATAAAACTATCTCAGCAATGCTAAAACAAAAAAAAGCATTGAACATTAGCAATTTCAAATCAACATAAGTTGATTTCACAGACTGAAATCAGAACCTGGTGGGTTTTTTGAAGGAACTATTTTAGAGAATATTCTGCCCTTACCCCTTTTCTACAATGAGCCAAATGATAATCAGGAAAATAGAAAAAAAAAGTATTAATTTTTAACAATCATAAAACCAAAGGTTATTAATTCAAATCTTCTCTTCTCCAATATAGAGATGTAACTACTTGAAGATACCATTACTTTTTTCTTTTAAAAGTTTTATTTTCTTCCATTTCTTCAGTATGAAGTGAGAAATAAAATTTCCTCAAGCCATTACATAAATCATTTTTCAGAGGTCTGCAATCATAAAAAAATGCAGAAACTACTAATCATTTCTGACAGAAATGGACATTTACCTTTGTACGTTTGCTACTATATATTTCATCTTCACATAATTTTGTCATTTCTTTACAATGATTTCTGAGAGATGTGTAACTTCTAATATTAATTAAAAGAAGATAAAAAATAAGAAGCAAAGTGAAATGAAAATATCCCTTTATTACATAAAGTGATATGATCATTCATATTATAATATTTTTTCTGATTTATTTAGCAAGCTCCAAAAATGTCTTATCTAACCTTTAAGATCCATTTCATTTTGATTTCCTTTCCCCTCATCTTTCCAGAAACTACTAGGACATAATTACACAGAAAACTATTTTGAGATTTTTTCATTCTCCAGTTGTCTCTTTTTCTGTTTCCTTTTCATACAGTCATTATTCCTATCTCACTAGTCTAAGGATTAAGAGCTGGAGAGGTGGGTACCTTTGCGTAGATGTGTGTGTTTGTGTGTGTGTATATGTTTCTTTCAGCTTTGATCACACATTGTAACAACTGTTAAAATCTAATAATTTTTTTCGAAGTCCTTATGCTGTGTAGGAAAATAACTTAACAAAGGACCACAATACAATCTTAACATTTAATTTTAGCATTTTTTTTTCTCTTTAAGTTCAGGAATCTGCACTGATATAGTTTTAATATCAAATAACTTTTCTTATTTTTCTTTACTCAATCTATTTTCTCAGATCTATTTCTCAGAAATCTTTAAGCAATGGCTTCTAACTTATCAAGTTTTCTTAAAAATAATTGCAGTTATTTAACTAAAAATGTAAAGTGGGCATACACTACATCCTTTTATGAAAGTACTCCATTGTATAGTTGTCTCTTTAAATGCACAAAACAAATAGTCATTTTCTTCAGGTGATAAATCTACATTCTTATGACTGCTTAATTTCCTCTGAAAACCAATTTGCTATTGAAATATTACCCTTCCTACATAATAACCAGAAAATGTAATTGTTACAGTAAAGTGCAAATAGCTGAGCATACTAACTGGTAAACTACTTTGACACTGCTGGGATTTTTGTTTTGTAAAATAATGATCTCAAGACCAATGCTCCTTGACTCTTACAATAAATTAAGAAACTGATATTTCTTGTTGGATTGCATGTGTCTCTTTTCCAGTCCCACATGTGCAAATCCTGTATGTTATTTGATTGTCTTGTGCTACATTATATAGGACAGCCAGTGTGAACTTGAGAGCAATTGCTTAATATTGAAATCAGAAAAATATTTCATTATGCACTAGCTATAGCATCTGGGTAATGTTGAGGATGTCCCAATGTGCACAATTAGGCTTCCAGACTTTATGTCAGAAATAATAGGAATTTTGGTTAATCCAGATGATTCCTGGAAGCAGCTGCCTTAATGGAATATTCTACTTCATATTTTTTTAAATTGCTTTCTGTACTTAATTTTTTATTGACTTTGACAAGAATATTTAAGGATTTGTGTTGTTTGTGATATGCTATGATGGTTTAAATGTCAGTTAAATCAATAATCCGTGACAGAGTGTTAGAATAAGAACTACTTTGAGGCCTAATTCTTCCATCAATATAAATTTGCAACTGACATGAACATGAATAAGAATTACAACTCTGTACCAAGGAATGGACTCCTATGGATTGCACCATGGTTAAGAGTTATTTATAATCAGCATGTTTCATCATTTCACTAGGTAATCGTTGCTTGATTACATGCTTGAAAATACTAAAACAAACACACAGTGTAGATAAATGGTAATTGTTAAAGAGAAAGGCAGTATTGTTCATTTTCATTGAGTGTTTTATTAATAATGTACACTAGAGGGTACTGGCTGTTTGCAAAGACTGCTGTAATAATATTATCCTACCAATGTGCCAAACTCCTTCTCCAGAACAACCTTTAAAACCTGGAATTTTTATTTGAAGACTAAAATTGTACTTATGCACCAATTTCTTAACAATATTTTATAATTAGATTTGAGCTGACATTTGCCATCAATTCTGATATTATATAGATTATTTCATTCCACTTTGTGTTAAAAAATTAGAATGGAAATGAGAATGGGAATGAGCTTTAGAAAATCTATACTTTTTATCACATTGGTTTATATCCACATAGATTTGAATACTGTTTTCTGATTAATGTGGTCATTTACACTGTATTGGTTGTGTATGAAAATTAGGTACTCCTTACCAATGCACAGGAGCAATTAAACTAAAAATATTTCATCTAAGACAAAACAAAACAAAATGAATGGCTTAGCAGAAAATATGAAGTAAACTATATGAGAATTTAAATATATATATATATATATTTGGTGAATTTATTGTGGTGACTATTACAGAGCATTAAATGTATAAGTAAAATATTCTAACAGGGGCCAGAAGGTATAAGAAATATTGAAAATATGGTTATTTAAAATTACCTTTTTCTTTTATTCTTCTGTTTTTTTGTTCGTGCTGTTTTGTGTTTCTGTGTTCCAATATGCTTACGAGTTAGTTAATTTACCAGTTAACTCTTAATTAAGAGTATTTTCTACAATGCATATGCTTCCCGCGTTTCCTAGCATTCCTAGATTTCTTTAATTTTTTAAAATTAAAATAAAAAATACTAACTCTAAGTGCGGAATAGAATCTCACTGTGATATCATTACCTCAGTCTTCAATAACTTAGACATGAAATCTAATCAAAGTAACTACACAAAGCCTGTAATATCCTAGAAAAGGGATACATAAGTTTCAGCTTTTTTTCCCCAACGAATTCTACAAAAAGTGATAGGAAAACCAAAACTATAAACACTCAAAAATGAAAATAATATAGAAATAATTGATAAATTAAATATGTTTTTATAGGTGGATACAGTGGCTCACGCTTGTAATCCCAGCATCTTGGGATACCAAGACAGGATGATCACTTGAGGCCAGGAGGTCAAACCCAGTCTGGGAAATATAGCAAAGACTCCCATCTCTACGAAAAAGTTAAAAATTATTTGGATGTGGTTTTGCATGCCTATAGACCCAGCTACCCACGAGGCTGAGGCAGGAGGGTTGCTTGAATCCAGGAGTTCAAGGCTGCTGTGAGGTATGATCTCACTACGATACTCCAGTCTAGGTTACAGAGTAAGCCTCCATCTCTTACATGTGTGTGGTATGTGTATGTGTTTTAAAGATAAGATATTTATGTCAATTTGGTTGTCGCCAATTAATTGATGGGCTCCTCGAAAGGAGTGATTGAGGAAAGTTTAATGAAGGGACCATTTGCAAAAGTGCAAGTAAGAAAAGTAAAGCACCTGGGGCTGGTAATGATTACTACACACCTAAGCCAGAAGGATCAAGAAAAGGAAGTTGTTTCCTGGACTTAGCTAGACCTGTAACTCAAGAAGACAACTCAGATTTGTTATTCCCTCTTTGATGCTTCTCATGGCTACTCACCCCTACAGGTAACACATTTCATAAGTTTCTGATTTGCCCTTTCTGTATTTCCATTTTGCAAAAATTTAGCAAATACCTGCGTATTTTTTTATGCTCCCTCTTTTTACAAAAAAATATAACATAGCATGGATACTCTTTTGTACCTTGTTTTTTCACTTGACAAGATATCTGAGAAATTAATACATATAAATTTATAAATATCTACTTATTCTTTTATATAGCTACTTAGTACTCACTAGTCCGGATGGACCACAGTGTATTCAACATGTGCAGAAGCATTTAAATTATATCTAATTTTTTTGTATCATAAATAGTTCTACAGTGAATAACTCCTGTGCTGATATATTTTTACACTATTGGAAACTCACAGGGAAAATTCTTAGAAATGTGATTGCTGGTTCAAATAGTAAAATCATACGTATTTTTTAAAGATATTGACTAATTTCCCTCAAAAGTTGCAGAACGTTATATTCCCTGCATCAGTGTATGAGAATATCAACGTTTTTTTACAGTTTTGCCAAAAGAGTATATTGTCAATCTTTTGTTTTGTCAAACGGATAGATCAGATATTGTATCGCATTCTAGTTTTGATTTTCTTTTATTTTCTTGTATTAAGTAAATATGAAGATTCTTTTTATGTTTACAAGCCGTTTTCATATATCTTTTAATATTCTTTTTATGAATTTTCTGCTTGTATATTTTTGTATCAGATTTTGGGTTCATTTTTTTCCATCTTAAAAGATGATTATCTTTAAAAAAAAAAGATGCTTAACCTCTCTAATATATATGTTTTTTACCTATGTTTATATTACGTTTTTAAAGTTTTAATCTGTTTTAAATTTTCCTTATGGTGATATCGAGAAACACATCATGTTATTTTCTAATATTTTTTGGATTTATTTCTGACATCTAGATCTCCAGTCTGGTTGGAGTTCACTCTTGCATGTGATGATGAACGCACATCCACATTATATGTGATACAGCTGCACTTTTTTAAATGGCTTACAATGTTATTTCCCTTTCATTCAAACAGAAAATTATTCTATTTACTAGTGATTGGAGATGTCAGTTTTGATAATATACTAAATACTCCATTGTATTTGAGTCTATGTATTGAATTTCTATTCTATTTCTTCGTCTCTTTGCTTATTTTTGAGTAAGTATCACATTGAAGCTATGTTTAAGTATGTTTTAATACTTGATAGTGATTTATTCATCCTCATAGCCTTTTACATTCAGTGATTTCCTGGTTGTTTGTACATATTTCACTTTTCATCATAACTTTAGTATGAACATGTGTAGTTTCATGGAATAAATCAATACAAAACAACACAAAAACCCTAACCAATATTTTTATTGGGATTATATAAACATAGGAATAATTAACTCCTACAATGTTAAGTCATTTTACCTCAAAACAGGAGACAGCTTTCCATTTTGTTCAAGCTGACATTTGGTATGCTTTGTAGAATTTAAGTTTCCCTTATATAGATTTTGCACATCTTTATTATTGTTTTATAAAACTTTTGTTGCTATAATTTTATTTTGTGCTATTTAATCATTTTTGCTATTAATATTATACATGCTGCAGAAAATATTTGAAAGATATTCTAAGTTTATTATGTTTGGGGAAAAATATGTGGCATGATATTATCTGGGTTTTGAAAGCTTGATAGAATTCACAAGTGAAAATCTTTGGCCATGGTGCTTTAAGAGTTTATCCAATGAGGATGGACTCTGGGATGCAGTTTTGGTAGGAATAAGTCTCTTCTGTCAGTCTGGAATTGTCTTGGCTTGAGACCAGATTTAATAATTCCTAAGGACTGTTTCTTTACTTCATTCTAGCATATAGCCCTTCTGAAATTTTAACTGTAAGTTTGGAATGTTTACCGTGGCCTCTTCTCCTTTGCAGACAATGAAATCCAATTTTTCTTTTTCTTTTTTATTTATTTATTTGTCATTCGAACACTGTGCGTTCTTTTTTCCACTTGATTTCTTGGTCTCTCTATCCTCTGCCTCTTATGAATCAGCAAATGTCTCAAGGAGAAAGATGTTGTATAAAATCAAGCTTGCTTCAGTTTGTTTTCCTTCACAGCAGGATCTTTAATTCTGAAGTTGTGGATTCCATGGTAACATTACTCTATCTTCAAACAGATGTTTATTTTGAATGTTTTCCAAATTTTAAGGTTATTTTGGTGAGAATAAGCATGAACAACAATAAGCTATTTTTCTATTAGCAGATGCAGAAAAATGAACTTAGATATTAAGACAGTGTTTATAAAAGGACATTTCTGAAATTTTCACTTGAAGATGTTTGGCAATAAATTAACTCTTGTATATTTTCATTTTGATTTTTTTTTGTCAATGCATTGCCTATTCTTTATTTTCACAGTCATATTGAAAAATAATCTGTGTAGAATAGAATGACTGGAAACAATCCATAACGTTCATATCCGTCTTCTAACAAAAGACAAGATCCATAACCTGTTTTGCTTTTTTCTTTCCTGGGTTACTTGAAAGATCAGAGACAGACTGATACGGTTTGGCTGTGTCCCCACTCAAATCTCATCTTGAATTATAGCTCCCATAATTCCCACGTATTGTTTGAGAGACCCAGTAGAGATAATTAATCATGGGGGTGTTTCCCCCATCTGTTTTCGTGATAGTGAATAAGTCTTATGAGATCTCATGGTTTTGTAAGGGGTTTTCCCTTTCACTTGGCTCTCATTTTTCTCTTGCCTGCTGCCATTGAGACTTGCCTTTGCTCCTCCTTGCCTTCTGCCATGATTGTGAGGCCTCCCCAGCCATGTGGAACTGTGAGTCCATTAAACCTCTTTTTCTTTATACATTACCCAGTCTTGGGCATGTCTCTATCAGCAGCATGAAGACAGATGAATACTTAGTGAAAATATTTGATCCCTTTCTGGAAATGTGTTAGTTTTTTTTGTTTATTCGTTTTTTTTGTTTTGTTTTGTTTTTGACAGTTTCTCTGTTGTTGCTCAGGCTGGAGTGCAATGGCACAATCTCGGCTCACCACAACCTCTGCCTCCTGGGTTCAAGTGATCTGGCTAACTTTTTGTATTTTTAGTAGAGACAGGGTTTCTCCACGTTGGTCAAGCTGATCTAGTTTTCTAGGGCTGCTTAACAAAGTACCACAAACTAGGCTGCTTAAACAACAGAAATGTATTGTATCACAGTTCTGGACTGTGTGCTTGGCTCCTTCTTAGGACTGTGACAAAAGATCTGTTCCAGGACTTAGTCTTTGGCTTGTAGATGGCTTTTTTCTGTCTATATCTCTTCACATCATTTTCTCTCTGTGTGTGTCTATATTTGTCCAGATTTCTGACTTTTAAAAGGACACCAGTGATATTGAACTAGGGCCCACCTTTATGACCTAATTTTGACATGATTACCTCTGTAAAGATCCTGTCTTCATAGAAAGTAATATTTTGAAGTACTGGGGATTAGGATTTCAACACATCTTTTTGAGGGGACAAAATTAACTGGTAAAGAAGTAAATGTAAAATAAAAGAAAATGTACAATAAAATATATGAATTCATTGTAGAGACAGTCATATTTTAAAAATTAGCAGATTATAAATTGCTGACATATGAAAAGATTAACTTCAGGGAACGACTTCACAGTAAGCAGCCTAAATCAGCAAAAAGTATTAGTAAAAATAAGCTGAGGTCAGTTTTTCAGAGCCTCCTAACAACTAGAACAAACAAACAGAGTATTTTATTAGCCCTTCCTAGGCAAATCATCTACACAATTGGATTAATAACGTGGAAACACCAGTGAGCCTATTGATTCTGGTTTTCAAAATTGTGAAGTTTTAAACAAATACCTTTGAATCCTTCACCATGAAATTAGATACATTGTCATGAGGCTTTCTGGCCATTCTACACTTTATGACAAAAACGTAAAATAAGCCACATAGAAAATATTAATAATATCTGAATTCTATGAGAAACTTTGCCTATAAAATATTAAAAAGTCTCATTAATCACACATCCTCTGTAGTGACAAGGTCACTTCATGAGCTACATGAAGTAATTTAGAGAACATTTCCACTTCTGCAGCTAAGTCTGAATTAAACAACAAAAAAGTTTGAGCTCTCATCATTT
This sequence comes from Theropithecus gelada, assembly GCF_003255815.1. Lineage (NCBI taxonomy): Eukaryota > Metazoa > Chordata > Mammalia > Primates > Cercopithecidae > Theropithecus > Theropithecus gelada. The sequence goes on along the minus strand of NC_037680.1, from coordinate 61,871,918 downwards.
TAATACCAAATAACTTTTACCAATGGATATAAAATTTTATTTAGGTTTAACTTCTCAATGATTTCTGGATGCATATTTTATTAATAATCTGTTTATTAAGCGCTAAAGTAATTATGTTTGTATACTATTTACTGAATGATTATTAAATATACTCATATTTTTAGAGCAGTCTCTGTCAGAGTTACATCAGGAAAGATGGTCTACTCAAGTGAGGTTACTCATAAGGTGAACGTATCACCTACTGTCCAATCCCTACTAACCTGACATTAATAAGTACACCAGAACAAGAAGCATAAACTGGAACTGTAATTGAGTAAGCCAATGTGCACAACCACTCTAGTGATTTAAAAAATTCAACAAAGGAATTATTAGTACGTATATAGTCAAAGTTAAGAACATCAACCAGACATAGAGTAGTGGTATCACAGAGCGAACTTTGGGAGGCATTATCATCTGTTGAACACTAAGGTCAATGGGAGACAGTCATTACTCAAAATCATGGAGAGAATGACTGTAGGACAGGAGTTGTGTCTTTAATTAGAATAACACAGGTGATCCTTGTTAACCTGAAAGACAAGTAGGTAAAGTACACTAGTATCTCTCCCCTCTTAACATTTCAGTGTTGGACTGTTACTCTCATTGCTTAACCTTAACTAGAAGCCACGCAGAAAGGAAATCTTCATGTATTCCATGCAGGTGAGCTTCCCAGGGTACAGAGCAGGATGGAAAAGAATGGAGTTGTGGTGGAGAAAGGACACAAAATTACATGAAATTGTTTTATTTATTTTATTTTTATTTTTTGAGATGGAGTCTCACTCTGTCACCCAGGCTGGAGTGCAGTAGCGTGATCTTGGCTCACTGCAAGCTCCACCTCCCAGGTTCACGCCATTCTTCTGCCTCAGCCTCCTGAGTAGCTGGGACTATAGGCACCTGCCACCACGCCCGGCTGATTTTTTGTAATATTTTTTTTTTTTTGTATTTTTTTAGTAGAGATGAGGTTTCACTGTGTTAGCCAGGATAGTCTGAATCTGCTGACCTTGTGATCCACCTGCCTTGGCCTCCCAAGGTTCTTGGATTACAGGCGTGAGCCTCTGCACCTGGCTGAAATTATTTTAAATTTTTAGACATATTCTGTCTACAAACAGTTTTCTCCTCAAATATTAATTCAATAGGATAAGCATTTTCCCTAAATAAGAGTGAGAAAAAAAGAGATAAAAGGAGATTGAGTAGCTTTCCTACAGTCATTGACTTACTAAGCATGTGAGGTTAGATTGTAACTGTATACTTTAGCCTACTACAGGTGTTTTTTCTGAATAATCAATTTTTCGAATTCTTACTCTAGCACATATGCATATATACATATGTGTGTATGTGTGTGTGTGTATATATATATATAAATAAAAAACACGTGTGTGTGTGTGTGTATTATATATAGGTACACAATACTTTCTGGGTGCCACTACCACAATGTGTCCTAGTTTAATGTTAAAATTCCCCTAAATGTGCGGCTTTGAAATACAGAAACATGCATAGATGCATACTGTTTTACCATTTTGTTCTGATTTTATGAAATAATGCCTAAAATTATTAAATGATGATATATCTGTGAGATCAATGAGAAATAGAGTCCATGACCAGAGTGAGAACTTCTATCAATGTCTTACCCTCTCTCTCTCTCTCAATTGGTTCCTTCTGGATGATGCCTTTCAGCCAACTGAACGGTTCTTTTTCCAAAGACCACCCATGGACCAATCTGCATGTACTCCCCCATTCTGAGCCCATAAAAACCCTGGACCCAGTCTCAGGGGGGCTACCCACTTTCAGGGCCCTCTTGCAGCCAAGGGCTACCCACTTTCGGGCCTCCTCTTACTGCTGAGGGCAACCCACTTTCAGGGTCCACTCTTGCATTTGAGAGCTTTCCCTGTGTCACGCAATAAAATTCTCTGCCTTACTCACTCTCTGGTGTCCATGAACCTTATTCCTCTTGGTCATGGGACAAGAGCCCAGACCTTGCTGAGCTGTGGGTGTCAGAAATAAGAGAACTGTAACATACCCCTGTTTGCCATGTTGCCAGCATGAAGAAGTGAAGCCACTGGATACCACTCCCTACTGCTTGCTGAGCAATGGGTGAGAAAAAGAGGCTGAACGGCATTTCCTCCTGCTTGTTGAACTACAGATGGTGCAACATTTCTTGGGGACTCAGACCTCCAGACTCCCTGAGGAAGAGCTGTAACATCCCTTGGGCCTCCACAGTTCCTAACATCTCCGAATTTTGGAGTACCACCACGTTCTCGGGAGTACCACCACATTCCCCTCATCTAGATGGTTGTGCCCAATGCAGAAGCCACTTGTGGCACATGCAGTTCAGCTGCAGGCTGTGTGGAGCCGGGGTGGGCATGGGATCTGGGCTGGTGGTGCAAGCTGAGTGCAATAAGCTGGGCCTAGTGGGCAGAGTGACGCCAGCAGGCCTGTGTAAGTCCCTGGGCAGAGGTCAAGGCAGCCACAGAGATTTCTAGCTGGTGAAGCAGCACCAAAAAAATCCTGTAACATGTGTGGTATGTAATTGAGAATCTGCTTAAAAAAGTTTATTTAATTGTAGCTCTAGATACCTGTTGAGATCTTTCTGACTAAATTAAAGTATAGCAGTGAAAATGAGTCAGAATGTAACCTGTATGCTAAGTGGCTTAGCATTTTTGGTTCATGTGTTTTCTATAAATCAATACTCAGACTTTATTACTATTTAACTGGTATTTTGTCTTTTATATTTTTAGATACCATTTGTAGGACATGAAAGATGATATAAAAGCAATTTTCTATTTTAGTCACTGTATTTAAACTAAATGCGATCAAATGAAAATTAATAAGTTATTATTTTGTTTTATTTAAAAATACAGTAAACTCAACTCTCATGTTGTTAGAAATGACACATACACTTTCCTTCCATTGTTATGAAGCCTTCATTGAAGCAAAAGTACAGAAATTCTGTGAAGAAGAAAGGCTTACTAGTGAGAAGAGAGCAAAGTACAGGGAGGATTGTAACAAGTAACAAAATATATTGGAATTAATTACTTGGGAAAATAAAATGTACATGATGAAGCATATGCAAGAAAACAAAGCCAAGAATATATACCGTGGAAGCTACTCTTTCCAGTAAAATTTTGCAGAAGTTCCAGGTTCAGTTTCACAATAAGATGTCAGTCACATGGATGGAATAAATGGATCAAAGTGAGGCAATTAAATTAGATTAAATCAAAGCAAATACAATATGAAGGATTGGTAAGAACCCCCTTTCTCTGCAAGACATAAAATCTTGAACCTGTAAAGCAAACAATCAGTGGAAATAATGGATATTTTCTCTTGCATAAATGTTGTACCCCCAAATTATTAGTTCTTTCACTTTCTCTCTCTCTTTTTTCCTAATACAAGTGTCAACAGCTAGAGGACTGATTCAGGGCTTCTTTACCCTAAAGCAAACCTGCAAATGATCATACCTCATTCTTCACTCTGTTTATTCAACTTAATATCCATATTGGAATCCCTATTGAGAACAGCTTCCCAATCCCACAGAAACATGGTTTTGCTTGCATAATATCAGCAGAAAGAAGGGAGTCACATATATACTGGATTAAACTCTAGATCAGAAAAATGGTACTTGTGACACAATTGGCTTCATTAATTAGGTGCATAGATTTGGTAATATTTAATAATGTTCATATTAATTAACGTTAGTATGTTAATTTTTGATAATTTTGATAATTTTCCATGGCTACTCAAGACAATATTCTTATTTATTTTGCAAATACATATGTAAGAGTGTGTATTTAGAGATAAACTGACATCCAGTCTGCAACCTGCATGCAAAAGTCTCATGCAAAAAAAGAAATAAGCTCTAATGCAAGTGTGGTAAAATGTTAACATTTGAGAATTTGAAAGAAAGGTATACAGAAATATTTGTGCTATTTTGTTAAAGTTTTATTTGTCTGAAATTTCTGTGATTATAGAAGAATGTCTTTGTTTTTACACATACACACTGAATTATTTCAAAGTAATGGGGCAAATGAAAAAAGTATATACATATCTGTCATCTATCTGCATGTGAGTGTAGAGTGTCAATATATGTATGCAAGAGAATCTTATAAAGTGAGCTTAGCCTTTATTATACAACATAAGTAAGAAAATATAAACAAGCTTCTAGGTGTTTTCAATTTACATGATAATTTATAAATGTGTATAGAACAGTAGAATAAGGATCCTGAAAGAGAAACCATATTATGCAAACATAGTATTATTTCAATGAATGAGTTAATGTAGGGAGCCAAATCTCAGAGTTATTCAAAGAAATATTGAATAAATAAGGCTGGGTGCAATAAATAAGGCTTTGGGAGGCAGAGGCAGGCAGGCAGATCACTTGAGGTCAGGAGTTTGAGACCAGCCTGGCAAACATGATGAAACTCTGCCTCTACTAAAAATACAAGACTTAGCCAGGCATGGTGGCAAGCACCTGTAATCTCAGCTACTCAGGAGGCTAAGGCAGGAGTATCACTTGAACCCAGGAGGTGGAGGATGCAGTGAGCCGAGAATGCACTACTGCACTCCAGCCTGGGTGATAGAGCAAGACTCAGTCTCAAAAAATAAAAATAAAAAAAATTGCATAAATAAAGTATTACTAGAATTCTACTGTCAAAGGAAAGTTGAAGATGGCTAAATAATTCCTAAAAATTAACAAAATTATGAATACAGTAACACAATAAAATATGGGAGACACGTAATACACTTCACCAAATATTGAATTGGGGAACTGGAAGATCAAGTTGAAAAATCTTACCACAATCTGGAACAAAAATGCAAACACTTTACTAAAGAAAAGATAAAATATTTAGATAAATTATTCATGTGATCATATGTTATTTTAAAAGAAAGAATACAGCATATAGAGAAGAAAAATAAAGAACTAATGAAAAAATATACATATATATACCTGAAGGGAAGAATTATCAACTTATAAGGGACCATATGAATCATGTATAATTAATAAAAAAAGATTCAAATTTAAATATATATCAGTGAATTATAACTTCAAATTTATAAATTCAAACCAAAGACTCAAATTTAAATATGTATCAGTGAATTATAACTTCAAATTTAAAAATTCAAACTAATCACTGCTTTCAGAATAAACAAAGCAAATGCAGTAATATGAACAAATACTATGTTTCATGTCAGATTTTTATGCCCAAATCTAATAATTCACTCATGTCTAAATATTTAATAAATCTAGATTTTTTTTAAAAAGTAACAGAATATTCTAACCAGGCTATAGTCCCATTGCTTTATGTGGGTGCTATAGGTAGCTATTTTAATTATATGTTTGAATTATAGAAAATTGAGAATTTAACAGGCTAATAAATATTAGTTTTCTAATTGAAGCCATTTTGATAAAATGAACAACCCGAGCCTAGAGACTCTTGGGAGTTTTTGAGCAGATAATTGGTAGAATCCCTCATTTTTGATGGAGTAGGAGCATTGCCATCTTGGACAAGTACCATCATTTTAAGTTTCACCTTGATCAAAAACCGCCTAAATCCAAAGGACATCAGCCTAATGGTTAAGGTCAGCATGACCATAAACCACAAGTAACATCTCCGACCAGAAATAGTCCAAAGCCCTCCCTGACCAGAGACACCCCAGACCCGAGATAACCTCCCCACCAGACAGAGAGATGTCAGCCCCAAGATAACCTCCCCTCCAACCAAAGACATTTCCAACAGCACCAGAAACTTCTCCCTGACACAGAAACATTCCAAGCTCTCACAACAATAAATGCCCTTACTCTGTAAAAGAGATGACTCCTGACAGAAGTCATCCAGAAGCCCCTCTCAGATTTAGTCTCCAAAATAAACCTGTCTTTGACTGTTGAGCCACTTTTCATGTTTCTTTCCTCTTTCTTTAACTCTTACAATTAAGTGAACTGGATATCCACCATGTAAGATTTTCTTCATCATCATCTGGACACTTCAGGGTCAAAATCATGTTATAGGAATTATTTTGAGAATTGAATGTTTTCTTGACTTACAATATTGTCTGCCATTTCAACTGACATGACTAAGTTAAGAAAACAACATTATTTCAATAGCTTTATAAAATAAAGACTGTGTTGCTGCATGTAACAGAAATCTTGCTTTAGTGAATAGGTGGTAGTTTTCTTCAAGTGGCAAGGAGTACAGAGGTATACATCCCATGGCTGGTGCAGCTACTCCACAAAGTCATCAAAGACCGAGGCACGTACTAGCTGTGTCTTCACTTTCTTTAAGATGGAGCTTTTAAGGCCGGGCGTGGTGGCTCAAGCCTGTAATCCCAGCACTTTGGGAGGCCGAGGCGGGTGGATCACGAGGTCAGGAGATCGAGACCATCCTGGCTAACATGGTGAAACCCCGTCTCTACTAAAAATACAAAAAACTAGCCGGGCGTGGTGGCGGACGCCTGTAGTCCCAGCTACTCGGAGGCTGAGGCAGGAGAATGGCGTGAACCTGGGAGGCGGAGCTTGCAGTGAGCCGAGATCGCGCCACTGCACTCCAGCCTGGGTGACACAGCTCGAGACTCCGTCTCAAAAAAAAAAAAAAAAAAGATGGAGCTTTTAGCCTTTTGGTTTAAAAATGGCTTCTCCACACCTAGGCACTGAGTTCAAATTCTAGTAAAAAATAAAACTGGAAGATAAAATTCCATAAGATATGCACATATTAATTCTGGTTTTGTTTTTTTTTTAAGTTAGAAAAACAGTAACTTTATGGAATCTCCAACCAGTATATTTCTGCTTATAACACTGGTCAGAATGATGTCATATGGCTATATCTAGTTGCAAGGTAACCTAGGGAGATGAGAAATTTTAACAGGAGACTTTGCTGTCCTGAACAAAATTAGAGATCTGTTAGTAATAATTAAGTAAAATATCTATATTATATTATCAAAGCAAATATCACTGTGGGTAACAAGTATACAATAAACAAAAACTTTGCCATAATCTAACATTCTTAAATATATTTCCAGGGTGAGGAAAACCAATTGAGACAGATATATTGATAATTTTATTTGCTTTGATGAGGTTTTCATGAGTGTTTGTGGTAATTCAAAACTGACTGACATTTAACAAAAATCAACTGAAAGCATTAGCTGGTTATTTATTGAATGCCTAATATTAGTTAGGCACTAAAGTCATGAAGAAGAAAGACAAGTGTCCTGTTCTAATAGAGTTTATATTCTAGCTGGGAAATAAAGGAAAATTGGAAGAAAAACATAACAGTATACACATGAAACATAGTATGAGATGGTGATGTTAATGACAAACTTTTTTTATTTCTATATCTCAACTTCTTTTGGCCTCACATCTGGGGGACTTATATTCCCATTAAAATACTCCAAATGTAAAAGTAATTCTCCGATTTCTTCTCAGCCGACAATTCAATGGCTCAGATTAGTCAATATCAAACTCCATTTCTCCTAGCCACAGAGTACATTTACTAAATGGATCTGCCTGAGGTATGTTATCATATTTCTCTCAAATAAATTAGCTTGGAATGCCCATAAATTATTTTATTATATGTAATTGGCTGACTCTGCTGAATTAAGGCAATTTAATTTTTCTGGTACTAGCAATTCTGTCACTATGTAATCAAATAAACAGAAGAACAATGCAGGCATTTGCTTTCATCTGGAGGGTGTTTAGGAACATCTATTGTAATAGTGACACATCTTAGAGTATCAAGTGTATGGATTTAAACATAAGTATAAAATTGCTAACACCACAAACGTATAGTTTATAATTACTTTTTTAAGATATATATTCTATTGTTATTGATGATTCTTGTTTTCTTGGATTTTATTTCTTTGTGAATCATTTTGTGGTAGGTAGAATAATGTCTCCTAAAGATATTCATGTCCTAATCCCCAGAACCTACAAATGTTACCTTACATGCTAAAAAGGACTTTACAGATGTGACAATAGGAGATGTGACAACACAAGCAAAAAGTTAGAATGATGCAAGCCAAAAGGCCAGGAGCTAAATAATGCAGGCAGTCTCTCAAAGCTGAAAAAGAAAAAAAAGCTATAAAATCCCGTAGACCTCCCATGTCTTACTGATTTTATTGATTGGAATCAAATAAAATGATTTATCAAAGTAAAATCAAATCAGTATTTTAAAAGAGTACATTAAAAAACAAATGAAAGTAATGTGTTGAATTACATATCAAGGTGGTATATTGAAAATAATTAATTCAAATGGAATTACAACACTACAGGCTCAGTGAATATTTAAAAAATCCTTTAGAATCATAATGAAAATAACAGAGGACACATACTTGCAAACATATATTTTATTTTGGAGGTGTAATTGTAGGTATAATGTTATTTTCTTTTGATTGCCCATTCAACAATCATATAAACAGATTCTCGTTTGGAGTAAAAAACAAACCTATATTCACAGGGCAAATAAAAGTAGCAAAAAATAAAAGTAAACCAAAAAATAAAATAAATAAATAAATTTAGACCACAGACAGTACAAGTACAGTAAATGGTGGAGTAGGGCACTCAGCTGCAAAGAATCAGTCCCTTCAATAAAGTAAACATCAGCTGGCAAAGACTGGTGGAATTAACTCTTTCAAATCTCTGGAATCTAATCTAAATTGTGCAGTATCCAAGGGGCTGTTTAAGGAGAAAAGGGGCAGCTGAATTTTGGTAAAAAGGCACCTACGAGCCTAACATCCTCCATTCCCCAGCCAGCAACTGCATCCTTGGGGACAAGGTTGGCATTCCTGGTGTGGCTCATTGGTTACAGAGATTTAATATGGATTTATCTTAAAAATAAGTTCATGCCTTTGACCTGTCTGGTGGTTCCCTGAAGGACATGCAGAGGATGACCTTTGTTTCTCTCTCTTTAGACTGGAGGGACTTTCTGGGTATCTGCTGGAAGATTAAAGACATTTATTGCCTATGCCTGTCTAGGGCAAGGGACAGATTACAGGGCAAGAAGAAGACAGATTCAAAAGCCCAGGAAAACGGAGGCCAAGGATGAAATTTCTTGGGAGAATAAGAGTTCAGAACAGCAACTACTCATATAGGAGAAAACAAAGTGCAACTTTTTCCTGAGAAAAGATGGACTTGGTGGATCTGTGGGCCCTGCTCAAGCTAGAGGTGGAGTCTGACACAAAGTTGTAGGTGACCTGGCTCAGGGGTGAAAAAAGACCCATCTCAGATCCTCAAAGATGGAGAACGAAGTGTGTTGTGTTGTGTTGTGTTTTCCTCCAGGCTTTATGTATATATGTATATATGCGTATATATGTGTATATATGTATATATGTATATATGTGTGTGTATATATATATCACACATACACACACACTTTAAGTTCTAGGGTACATGTGCACAGCATGCAGGTTTGTTATATATGTATACATGTGCCATGTTGGTGTGCTGCACCCATTAACTCAACATTTACATTAGGTATATCTCCTAATGCTATCCCTTCCCCCTCCCCCCACCCCACAAAAGGCCCCAGTCCAACCGATCATATCTCAGGATGCTAAATACAGAATGTTTGCAGGCACTCCCAGAAAATAGCTAAGGAGGAAATTTTTATTCTTCCTCTTTTCATGTCATTGGTACTTCCTCTCTATATGGATCACTGAAGTGTAACATTTTATGATTTATGTTTGAGTATGGGAAGCAGGGGGTGTGACCTCTTATTGTTACACTTCAGTCTGTTTTACCACTTTTTTTTGCATATGAGGTTCAAGCTCCACAACTCACCAGTGTTTTTACTTTCCTTGTCATTCTCTTCAAGTGGATCTTTAATCCACTGAGGACTTTCTGGAGAAAGTAGGCTATGGTTTTGGTCAGCATTTTCATAGTTTTGGATTCCTAGGCCATGCTACATCTAATAGAGTTTCATTGTTTATATTATCTGGCATATTGAGACCAAAACAAAACAACAAAGAAGCCTCTAAATATTGTTAGAGTATTGAAAACTTGAAAAACATTTGAAAATTTTTGTGTGCTAATGTATAATGTAAAATTAAGTTCATAGAACAATGATTAAAATAAGTGATATTTATAAAATATGAACCAAATTCCTAAATGTGTGGGGTTTTTTTCTTCCTCAAAATTTTTTTTATTTGTTTGTTTGTTTATCTGGAGGTGATCTCCCTTTGCAATAAGAGTAAAAATTCTAAGATGGTCTGTAAATATTTTAAATATAGAGTCCTCATATTTTTAGGTTAAGAGTGCAAACTCTGGGGGCAACTACTTGTATTTTAATCCTGACCAATCAGTTTTCTAACTGTCCTGCCTTGGTCCAGTCACTTACCTATATGACTCAGTTTTCATATATTTGATATGGAAATAATTAAAATATCTACCTTTTAGAGCTGTGAGAATTAAATACTTTTTAAAATGTGCCAAATATACCAAATGTTCTCTAAATGCCACAAAAAAATAAGACTAGAATCAGGAATGAAAACAGTAGATATAAGATGAGATGAGGCAAGAAACAATGTCTTAGTTGTCATAGTTGTTGCACATTGGAAATAAAATCTATTCATTTAAAATATTTATATTTTTAGGTATATGGGCTCACCTACCCTAGTAGACCACGCCCCATGACTTTCATGAAAAGCATTATTCATATGAGTATTTTCCAGTAGTGAGTATTCTCAATGTTTTAAAATCTCTTAGAACTTATTTCCAAAGTCACAGTGCAAATCTATGCACCCTAAATCCTTCTACTTACATGAATGGCCAGCTAGTTCCTAGATGAGTAAAAAAATAATTGAATTATTTCATTCTTAAAGGGAAGAAACAATTTATGCTTATATTGTAATTATAGTTTAAGCATTACAAAATGTAGCATGATTACTCTAGAAAAATGTTACACAACAGTAATACTGAATGTAATCTTTTATTTTATTATTCTTATTTTTTTGGCAGGGTCTCATTCTGTCACCCAGGCTGGAGCACAGTGGTAGTCACAGCTCACTGCACCCTTGACCTCCCGGGCTCAAGCAATCCTCCCACCTCCGTCGTCAGAGTAGCTGGGACTAAAAGCATGAGCCATCATACCTGGGCAGTGAATGTAATATTTTATATGCATCAATTGCCATATAACTAAAGTTTAACTTTTTAAGCAAAGATGTTTACTCTGACAGTAGCCATATTTACACCAGTGATTCCCTAAACTGCGTATTCTAGCCATGGGGTTCTAATATGTTTTCCAGTAAAACAAAACAAAACAAAATGAAAATTAGTTTTCAATCTATCAAGCATCAATTTTGCTGTTGTCAACAGGTATGCCTCTTCTTACCCTTTATAAGACACTATTTTTATTATGTTGTGTATGAAACCTGGTAACTGTATTCAAGTGTTTAACTCTTGCTTATGGGCTTTTAAACATATAATTCAACTTTTAAAAGAATCTGAGATTTCTGTCCAGTTTACTAACTAAGTCTGGATAGTCCACGTTGTCAAATTAATGGAATAGAAATGTGTCACATCATAAAATCTAGAACTGTTGGAATAAACTTTGCCAATATTACTTTTTTTTTAAAAAAATGTCTTTTGTATATTGACAAATAGAATTGTTTTTGCCTTCTAATTTTAAAATGTGCAGGTGTTATTTCACCAAGTAACTAAGCCTTTTTTCCCCAAATACATCTTAATAAGTACTTTTAATTAAAATGAGTTCTTCTAATAATGATTCCTAAGACGTCAAAGTGTGATTTAAAGAGAGGGCTCTCCAAATATCAAATATATAATTATTTTGAATTAATTTTATGGATTGCAAGGTGCCAAATAAAGGAGGTGATGATCAATGATAATATAAGCCCCAAATCACCTGGAAATAATTGTAAGTTCAATATATTTTATATTAACAATTTTTGTGGAAAGCTATTAATTAAAATTTATATATACTATGAATTGTGTCTTCCTGCTTCTGCATCTCATTTACTTATCTAGTTGAATAAGAAGGCAGAAGGTGTTCTTTGTATGCATCTCCCAACACTCCCACTTCCAAAATGAGAGATTGAGAATATATTTCACTGTAGATCCACGTGAAGCTATTGCATTTCAAAATGAGACCACAGCATGAGAAAGCAAAGACATTTTTGTGCTCTCTATGCTGAAGTTTTGTGTTCACAAAAACATAGGAAGAATTATTTTTTCATTTTTCATTTTTTATTTTATTTATTTAAATTTTTTTTTTTAATTTTTGGGATGGAATCCCATTCTGTCACCCAGGCTGAGGTGCAGTGACTCGATCTCGGCTCACTGCAACCTCCGCCTCCTGGGTTCAAGTGATTCTTTTGACTGAGTCTCCTGAGTAGCTTGGGGTTACAGTGCCTGCGACCACGCCCAGCTAATTTTTGTATTTTTAGTAGAGATAGGGTTTCACCATGTTGACCTGGCTGGTCTCAAACTCCTGACCTCAGGTGATCTGCCCTCCTTGGCCTCCCAAAGTGCTGAGATTACAGGCATAAGCCACTGTGCCCAGTCCATAGGTAGAATATTTTATAAAATGTTCATTTTTCTATAATAAACCACATATTTAATATTTAAAAAATCTGTTCAACTTCCAATCTTATTAATTTTCTTAAATTAAGAGTTTGCTTGGCATATTTTCAATTTTTAATATGTAGCTCTGGGGTACTATAAGTTGGTTATATTGGAACATATTCCTCAAATAATAAAAATATTTGTAGGCAATAGGAAATTATGTAGTGTTTTGATTTTCATGTTTAACCTTTTTTTTTATTGACAAACGAACAATAATTCAGGCTTAATTTATTTTCTTATTTGACTATTACTTAACAGACTTTATATTACTTCTTACAGTATTTCTAAAATAACAATGATATTGATACTCACTTATAGTTTATCTTTCTCCCTCTTTCTCATGCATACACACACACACAGATACACACACAAACACACACACACACACACATAAAAGTTATCCTGAGGAACTTTAACTCATATATAATCGTATTTGTTATTTTTTTTTTTTTGAGACGGAGTCTCGCTCTGTCGCCCAGGCTGGAGTGCTGTGGCCGGATCTCAGCTCACTGCAAGCTCCACCTCCCGGGTTCACGCCATTCTCCTGCCTCAGCCTCCCAAGTAGCTGGGACTACAGGCGCCCGCCACCTCGCCCGGCTAGTTTTTTGTATTTTTTTAGTAGAGACGGGGTTTCACCGTGTTAGCCAGGATGGTCTTGATCTCCTGACCTTGTGATCCACCCGTCTCGGCCTCCCAAAGTGCTGGGATTACAGGCTTGAGCCACCGCGCCCGGCCTTTGTTATCTTTTAAACATTGTTTCAAAGTCAATAATTTAAATTAATGCTTTACTTTTACTACTTAATCTTAAAGTCTTAATACATGTACTTTTACGTATTTTATTCCAGAAAATTTATAGGCATAATAATTAAGAAACCGGCTAAATTTATAATAACAAAGTAAAATATAGTCTAAATGAACTCTCTTTATAGGGCCACCTCTCTTGGAAATTTATTCTTAAGACTAATGTACAGGCAGGCACAGTGGTTCATGCCTGTAATCCCAACATTTGGGAGGCTGTAGTGGGAGAATCACTTGAGGCCAGGAGTTCATGACCAGCCTGGGCAGTATGGCAAGACTCCACTTCTACAAAACATTAAAAAATATAGCTGGGTGCGGTGGCACACACCTGTAGTTCTTACTACTCAGAAGGCTGAGGCAGAAGGAGCCCAGGAGGTGGAAGCTGCAGTGACCCATGATTGTGCCACTGCATTCCAGCATGGGCGACAGGGCAAAACTCTGTCAAAAGCAAACAAACACCTAGTGTAACATTACACACTCATCAGAATATCTAAAAGTTAAAAGAATGTCTAGTAATGGTGCAGATGTGGAACAACTGGATATTTCACACCTTTCTGGTAGGAATGCCATGACTCTGACCCCTAGTCAAGGTATAAAAACACCATTTAATGCTATAGCTTTATAAACATGTGTCTGAGGAGTTTTGAGGTGGTTTGTACTGGATTGTAGGTATTATTTATTGATATCTTACTTTGGTCATTAGTCAGTAGTTTAATAGATTTAGTTTTACTAAGTTTCTTTTTAACTTTGGAATAATTACTACTTGGCCATGCTGTAGTATATAGAATATAAGGGTTAGTTTTTATTTCTTTAGGTACTTCAGCATGACATGACAGGAGTTGTAGGGCCTATAAAATAACTTGCACACTGAGCCTGAGACTTAAGTTATTCATTTAATTTCACATCATTTAACCTTTTATGAGTTTGCAAGAGTAGAGTTATCCTACATCTGCACTGGCACAGCTCTATGTTTTTCTGCAGGGAAGCTGAGAATTCTGCTACTGACCATTAGTAAAGGAAAGAATGAGCTGTGCTAGCTAATGATATATAACCTGTTGTTTAAAATTCAAAACTCTCATGTGGCACATGGTACTAACTTGCCTCTCTTGTTTAGAGAAACAGACATTAATCATTTGCTCCTGGCTTAATAGAGAAAAAGCCTTGCTTTAGCCAAGTGACTAGTGGGATAAAAAAAAAACCCTTAGTAAACTCGTATAGGGGCTCTCCTGTCACTGAAAAATATTGCACATACCTTGGTGGTTCATAATCTAAAACCAAAATATTTCCTGTGAGATGGAGAAAGGAGGTTAGAGGACTATATGTGGATGATTTTGGACTTCTCTGCTATTGCCCGTGTTTTCTTTTCCTTGTTGTTCCATATCCCTTACATTTATTAAGGCCTTCCTTGCATGAGTATGCCATGTGCAGTCTAGTCTTTCCACTGATGTAACCCAGTGATATTATTGCAATGATTATTCCCACGCAGAATTTGTCTTCACTTCCTGAATTTTTGTCCTTTAGGTTCTTGTTTATATTTTTATCCTCAATAGTATTTACTGGTTTAATTTTCCAATTTTCCATCATTAACATTAATATTGACTCTGATAGCCTATAGAATATTGCCATGTTCAAGGATCCTGGAGGCAGGAGAAGAGAGTATAGCATAGTCTTGGGTAAGTTTTTGACTTTTATTTTTAACTTGATACATACGGCTATTTTTAAAGATGTTATGCTACATTTGCCACTGCAAGTACCCGTTGCCTTAAAATTGCAAGAATTTGGCAAAATATAAACTAAGGGCTCACACACTACCTTCTTGTAGGTAATATATAGTAACCTACAAATTAAGAGCCATGCTTTAATTACAGTTTAGTTTCCAAACATAAGGGAATAAGAATAGGAAATTTAAATGAATGAATGATTTTTTTTCATTATTATGTTTTTTATAAGAAAGATTTTATTATTTTTTTAAATTGATGTATAAGTTACAAATAAAAATTACATATCCTGTCATATTTGGCAATAGGAATCAACCTTGAGGGCATTATACTAAGTAAAATAAATCAGGTATTAAATGAATAATCTTAATATCTAAATTTAAAAGCAAAAATAATTTGTTAGTTATCCCTCCATTAGGGGTATGCTTGTTACACTTAACTGATATTCCTGTTCTTGAGTTAGGGCCTCTTTCCACTATCCAAGGAAAGCTAGGAAATACCGCTCTCATATGTTTCTTAGATTCCTTTTATAATCTTTTTTTTTTTTTTCCATTTCAGTTGAACATCTTATTTTGGTGTCAATTTTTTTTTCAAATAATTTCAAATAACTTGCATTCAGGGTATATAGGTAAATAATTATTTCATTTATTTTAAAGTGTTGCATAACATTATATTGACCCATTAACTACTGATTTTAGTTTTTCACTAAAAAAAAATTCTTACATTTTTAACTTCCAATTTCTTGAAGCAGACAATAATAATGAAAGTGTATTTCTCTATGTATGGAAGGTTTTAGGTAGCTAGGACTATTAAAATGAATGTAGATGCATAGGTTTTATGAAATATTTTTCCTTTAAGCCAATAGAAAATATTGGTTATACTAAGAGAATAGATCAGGAAAGAAGCTTTTTGTAAAATTAGTCCAAAGATAAAACTATTTATGGGGCCAGGTGCGGTGGCTCACGCCTATAATCCTAGCACTTTGGGAGGCCGAGGTGGGTGAATCACGAGGTCAGGAGATTGAGATCATCCCGGCTAGCACAGTGAAACCCCGTCTCTACTAAAAATACAAAAAAAAATCAGCCGGGCATGATGGTGGGCGCCTGTAGTCCCAGCTACTTGGGAGACTGAGGCAGGAGAATGGCGTGAACCCGGGAGGAGGAGTTTGCAGTAAGCTGAGCTCGCGCCACTGCACTCCAGCCTGGGTGACAGAGCAAGACTCTGCCTCAAAACAAAACAAAACAGAACAAAACAAAGCAAAACAAAACTATTTATGAAAACAGGACAAAATATTTATATTCAAAAGATCATAGCTATGGCATTAACAATCATTTCTTTCAACATGTTCTATTTTAAATAATCTCTTGAGCTCTTTACAAATATTATTTTTCAACCTCTCCTTTTACATTAAAAGCTTGGAATTTTTAAAATTATCTCAACTGCTTTTAGTTAACTCATCAAGCTGAAACTAATACATCACTTTGCTTGTTGGCTATTTAAAAAGTGAGTTGACTTCATACATAAATTCTATAAAATGCTATTACTCAACAATTGTGGACAAACAGCTTCCTTGAGAAAGATTTCCTTTAAATCTGTAGGTGCCCAGAGAACACTTTAACAAATATAAAATGTATTTCAGTCTAATACATTTCTAAAATTTTACTACTTTTTCTTTTTCTCCCTGGAAGCATGAGTCACAGATTTGGTAGGATATAAAAAGGTAAAAAATTAAGTGCATAATCCAGGGTTACTGAAAGAAGTCTTGAGTTTTTCTTTTTAAAAGACATTCGTTCTTTGTAAACACGGGTATTCAAAATACAGTCAAGTCTCAAATAATTCCCATCTAAAAATATGTACTGTGTGTGTGGGAAGGGGTGGGAGGGTATAGAGGGTGGATGTGGATGTGGTTGAGTTACCATCAGTTGAACGGTTTTTAAGTAAATGTTTAAAAACATGTGGTAGACCTCTTGGTACATCAAATAATTTTAGAAAACATATTGATAGATCATTAAGTAATATGAAATGTAAGTTAAACTGTAAAGAATTACAAAGAATTGGGCTGGGTGCAGTGGCTCTCGCCTGTAATCAGAGCACTTTGGGAGGCTGAGGAGGGTGGATCACCTGAGGTCAGGAATTCAAGACCAGCCTGGCCAACATGGTGAAACCGTCTCTACCAAAAATACAAAATTAGCCGGCTGTGGCGGCACGTGTCTGTAATCCCAGCTACATGGGAGGCTGAAGCAGGAGAATTGCTGGAACGCAGGAGTCAGAGGTTGCAGTGAGCCGAGATCATGCTATTGCACTCCAGCCTGGGCAAAAAGAGCGACTCCCTCTCAAAATAATAATAATAAATTATAAATAATATATTTTCTTTTTAAATCTTTCTTAATTTTTCTGATTAAATCAAGGAAAAACAAGATTCTGTTAGCCCATCAAATGTAATTTTATAAAACTTGACAATTTCAATCCAAAAAAGACGAAAACTAATATTGGGTCAGAGTTAAATAGTATTTCTCATTGTGCTTACTTTTATAGCTGGAAAAAATTTGTTCTCATTTATGGTGGGATTAGAAAGTTTTTTTTTTTTTTTTAAATAAGTGTGTTTAAGTAAAAACATAAATCAATATAAACCAAATATTAAATATTTTATACTGTAGTTGTTGCTCACATAATATGTATCTTGAGAAGGCAATATGTATGTATGATACAAATTAAAGAAACCCAGGCCTGATCTGATTTATGTGCCACTGACAAGTTTGTGCCAATCCAATCAATACTGTAAATTCAAATGAATTTTACTGAATCACTTAAGCTGTTATGTTAATCACAACAGAGTTGACAATTGACTGAGAAATACATGCACAACCAAAGCTAGATAAAATTAACAATAAGGGACTTTTAAAAGAAGCAGTTATAAGTGATTAAGTCATGTTTCACCAAGAATCTTAAACTTGACTGCTAGGGATTAGAAGGATTTGGGTTGTTAGTGAAGAAATTTGAGAGAATGATCAGTTCAGTTCAAAGAAAACATAAGAATATACTTCAGAATCATGAGTAGCCTGTTGTGATTCAGAGTTTGGAGTTGTGTAGTGTGTAATATGCAATTAAACCATAAAGAAGAGTTAGGAATAACATTCTATTTCTAAGGATTTTTTACTTCAATTTATAATCCAGTCATCCTCAATCTATTCCCTTATGAGGGAGATTTTAGAAAATACTAATAGGTGGGCTCCATCTCCCACCAAAAAAACCAAAATTTGCAAGCTAAGGCCAAGGCATTATAGTTTTCTTTCTGTCATTGTTGCTTTGAAGCTCCCCAGACAATTTTATAAAGTGCAATCATATTGTTCAACCGCTGCTTTTAGGAACGAGCCACATTACAAACTTTTTACAAGGAATATAACAGAATTCAAAACTTACTGTTCATAGAAATATCTGTTTAATTAAACAATGAGTTTTTCGATTTTCAGAGAAAGTCTGAAGGAACATTATACAAATAAAAGTTGTAATTTGAGAAATTAATTATTATAGTCTAGGTAAGATATACTTATCTTTAAATTAGGATAGTAGAATAGAAAAAAGTAAAATGAAATGTTAAAACATGATGAAGGTTTAGGGGTGTAAGTTTACCAACTCAATATTTAGAGGACATAGTGCAAGTGGTTTTTATTTTGTTTTGTTTTTGTTTTGTGGAGATGATGAATTTGTGTTCATATCTAACACTTCCTATCATCCTTGACATGTTGACACACCCTTTTCTGAAAATGGACTGCTATTGAAATAGATGTCAATATGTAAACAAAGATTTTACCGCATACTGTGATTGGCTGTTTGGATTATTTGTGGCTATAAACAGAAAGCTAGCTCCCAAATTTAGTTTATGAGTTAAATTTTACCGCTGACTTTATTATCTCATTGATTCAAGCCATATAATTATTAGTACTAGGTCATTTTAAATGAAAAAGGAGATGATCTGATGTGAATTTTCACACCCAGTCTTACATATTTGTATTGAATTCATAGTATGATATTAAACATATGTATATAACTTTAATTCTGGGATACATGTGCAGAATGTGCAGGTTTGTTTCATAGGTATACATGTATACATATGCCATGGCGGTTTGCTGCACCTATCAATTTCTCATTCAGGTTTTTTTGTTTTGTTTTGTGTGTGTGGTTTTTTTTTTTTTTTTTTTGAGCCAGAGTCTCGCTCTGCTGCCCAGGCTGGAGTGCAGTGGAACGATCTCGGCTCACTGCAAGCTCCACCTCCTGGTTTCACGCCATTCTCCTGCCTCCACACCTGGCTAACTTTTTGTATTTTTAGTAGAGATGGGGTTTCACCGTGTTAACCAAGATGGTCTCGATCTCCTGACCTCATGATCCTCCTGCCTCGGCCTCCCAAAGTGCTGAGATTACAGGTGTGAGCCACTGTGCACGGCCTCATCTAGGTTTTAAGCCCCTCATGCATCAGGTATTTGTCTTAATGCTCTCCCTCCCCTTCCCCCCAACCCCCTGATAGGCCCTGGTGTGTGTTTCCCTCCCTGTGTCCATGTGTTCTCATTGTTCAACTCCCACTAATAAATAAGAACATGTGGTGTTTGGTTTTCTGTTCCTGTGTTAGTTTGCCGAGAATGATGGCTTCCTGCTTCATCCATGTTCCCGCAAAGGACATGATCTCATTCTTTCTTATGGCTTCATGGTATTCTATGTTGTGTGTGCAGCACATTCATTATCCAGTCTATCATTGATATGTATTTGGGTTGGTTCCAAGTCTTTGCCATTGTGAATAATGCTGCAATAAACATATGTGTGCATGTGTCTTTATAGTAGAATGATTTACAATCTTTTGTATATATACCCAGTAATAGGATTGCTGGGTCAAATGGTATTTCTGGTTCTATATTCTTGAGGAATTGCCACACTGTCTTCCACAATGGTTGAACTACTCTACATTCCCACCAGCAGTATAATAGCATTCCTCTTTCTCCATAGCCTTGCCAGCATCTATTGTTTCCTGACTTTTTAATAATCACCATTCTGACTGGTGTGAGATAGTATCTCATTGCGGTTTTGATTTGCATTTCTATAATGATCAGTCATAATGAAGTTTTTTAATATCTTTTTTGGCCACATAAGTGTCTTGAGAAGTGTCTATTCATATCCTTTGCCCAGTTTTTGATGAGGTTGTTTGTTTTTTTCTTGTAAATTTACTTAAGTTTCTAATTGACTCTGGATATTCAACCTTTGTCAGATGGGTAGGTTGTAAAAATGTTCTCCCATTCTGTAGATTGCCTGTTCACTCTGATGCTAGTTTCTTTTGTTGTGCAAAAGCTCTTTGGTTTGATGAGATCCCATTTGTCAATTTTGGCTTTTATTGTAATTGCTTTTGGCATTTTTGTCATGAAGTCTTTGCGCGTGCCTCCTGAATGGTATTGCCTAAATTTTTTTCTAGGGTTTTTATGGTTTTGGATTTTGTATTTAAGTCTTTAATCCATCTGGAGTTAATTTTTGTATAAGGTGTAAGGGAGAGATGCAGTTTTAGTTTTCTTCTTATGGCTAGCCAGTTTTCCCAGTACCATTTATCAAACAGGGAATCCTTTCCCCATAGCTTGATTTTGTCAGGTTTGTCAAAGATAAGATGGTTGTAGATGTGAAGTCTCTATTCTGTTACATTGGTCTAAATGTATGTTTTGGTACCATGCTGTTTTCGTTACTATACCGTTGTAGTATAGCTTGAAGTAAGGTAGCATGATGCCTCCAGCTTTGTTCTTTTTGTTTAGGATTGTCTTGGCAGTATGGCCCAAATTACTTTGGGCAGTATGGCCCTTTTCACAATATTGATTCTTTTTATCCATGAGCACGTAATAAATTTTCCATTTGTTTGCATTCTGTCTTATTTCCTTGAGCAGTACTTTGTAGTTCTCCTTGAAGAAGTCCTTCATGTCCCTCGTAAGTTGTATTCGTAAGTATTTTATTCTCTTTGTAGCAATTGTGAATGGGAGTTCATTCATGATTTGGCTATTTGTCTATTGTTGGTGTAAAGGAATGCTTGTTATTTTTGCAGATTGATTTTTTTTATCCTGAGAGTTTGCTGAAGTTGCTTGTCAGCTTAAGGAGTTTTTGGGCTGAGACGGTGGGGTTTTCTAAATATACACAATCAAGTCATCTGTAAACAGAGACAATTTGACTTCCTCTCTTCCTATTTGAATGCCCTTTATGCCTTTCTCTTGACTGATTGCCTGACCAGAACTTCCAATACTATGTCCAATAGGAGTGATGAGAAGAGGGCATGCTTGTCTTGTGCCAGTTTTCAAAGGGAATGGTTCCAGCTTTTGTCCATTCAGTATAATATTGGCTGTGGGTTTGTCAAGAAAGCTCTTATTATTTTGAGATATATTCCATCAACACCTAGTTTATTGAGAGTTTTTAACATGAAGGGATGTTGAATTTTATCAAAGGCCTTTTCTGCATCTATTGAGATAATCACGTCATTTTTGTCCTTGGTTTTTTTCATGTGATGGGTTGCATTTATTGATTTGCATCTCATGGATGAAGCGGACTTGATCGTGGTGGATAAGTTTTTGGATGTGATGCTGGATTTGGTTTGCCAATATTTTATTGAGGATTTTTGCATCAATGTTCATCAGGGGTATTGGCCTGGAGTTTTCTTTTTTTGTTGTGTTTCTGCCAGGTTTTGGTATCAGGATGATGCTGGCCTCATAGAATGCATTAGGGAGGAGTCCCTCTTTTTCTAATGTTTGGAATAGTTTCAGAAGGAATGGTACTAGCTCTTTTTTGTACCTCTGGTAGAATTTGGCTATGAATCCATCTGGCCCTGGGCTTTTTTTATTTGTTTGCTTGTTTGTTTGTTTGTTTTGGTTGTTAGGCTATTAACTACTGCCTCAATTTCAGAACTTGTTATTGGTCTATTCAGAGATTCAACTTCTTCCTGGTTTAGTTTTGGGAGGGTGCATGTGTCTTAGAGTTTATCCATTTCTTATAGATTTTCTAGTTTATTTACATGGAGGTTTTTATAGTATTTTCTGATGGTAGTTTGTATTTCTGTGGGATCAGTGGTGATATCCCCTTTATTTTTTTATTGTGTCTATTTGACTCTTTTTTCTTCTTTATTAGTCTAGCTAGAAGTCTATCTATTTTGTTATTTTTTTCAAAAAATCAGCTGCTTGATTCACTGATTTTTTTGAAGGGATTTTCTTGTCTCTATCTCCTTCAGTTATGCTATGATCTTAATTACTTCTTGTCTGCTGGCTTTTATTTGGTTCCTCTTGCTTCTCTAGTTCTTTTAATCGTGATGTTAAGGTGTTGATTTGATACCTTTCCAGCTTTCTGACGTGGGCATTTACTGCCACAAATTTCCCTCTTAACACTGCTTTAGCTGTTTCCCAGAGATTCTGGTATGGATGGAGGGGCCACGATGGCAGAATAGAAACAGCTCCGGTCTGCAGCTCGCAGCTCCCAGTGAGATCAATGCAGAAGGCACAAGATTTCTGCACTTCCAACTGAGGTACCCAGTTCATCTCCTAGGGACTGGTTTGGCAGTTTGGCAGTGGGTGCAACCCATGGAGTGTGAGCAGAAGCAGGGCGGGGCATTGGTTACTCTGGAAGTGCAAGGAGCGGGGCGGGGAGCACCTCCCTCCCCCAGCCAAGGGAAGTGGTGAGAGACTGCGCTACTATGCTTTTTCCATGGATTTTTGCAATCCACAGTTCAGGAGATTCCCTCGTGAGCCTACACCACCAGGGCCCTGTGTTTCAAGCACAAAACTGGGCAGCTGTTTGGGCAGGCACTGAGCTATCTGCAGGAGTTTTGTTCATACCCTAGCGGCGCCTGGAACCCCAGTGAGACAGAACCGTGCACTCCCCTGGAAAGGGGGCTGAAGTCAGGGAGCCAAGTGGTCTCCCTCGGTGGGTGCCGCTCCCACGGAGCCCAGCAAGTTAAGAAATTTTGGCTTGAAATTCTCACTACCAGCACAGCAGTCTGGAGTTGACCTGGGATGATGAAGCTTGGTGGGGAGAGGGACATCCACCATTACTGAGGCTTTCCTAGGCAGTTTTCCCGACCGTGCTAAGGAGACTGGGAGGTTTGGACCAAGCAGAATTCACCACTTGGCAGCAAAACGGCTATGGCCAGACTGCTTCTCTAGATTCCTCCTCGCTCGGCAGGGCATCTCTGAAGGAAATGCAACAGACCCAGTCAGGAGCTTACAGATAAAACTCTCATCTCTTTGGGACAGAGCACATGGGGTGAGGGGTGACTGCAGGCACAGCTTCAGCAGACTTAATCATTCCTGCCTGCCAGCTCTGAAGAGAGCAGTGGATCTTGGTAAGAGAGATTCTCCCAGCACAGCACACCAGCTCTGCTACGGGACAGACTGCCTCCTCAAGTGGGTCCCTGACCTCGTGCCTCCTAACTGGGCGAGACCTCCCACACAGGAGAATTTCTGCTGGGTCAGGCTGGTGCACCTCTGGGACAAAGCTTCCAGAGGAAGGAGTGGGCAATAATCTTTGCTGTTTTGCAGCCTCCACTGGTGATACTCAGGCAAACAGGGTCTGGAGTGGATCACCAGGAAACTGCAGCAGACCTGCAGAAGTGTTACCTGGCTGTTAGAAGAAAAACTAACAAACAGAAAGCAACAGCAGCAACAACAATGTCAATATAAAAGTTTATATTTTTATTTAATCATTTATTCTGGCATGTCTTAGATGTGAAAACTGTAAAGACAATAATATTCAAATTGAAAAACTGTGAGGATTAAAAATTAAAGTTGTTTATATCTCGAACTCCTGGGCTCAAGCTATCCTCCCGCCTCTGCCTCCCTGAGAGCTGGGATTACAGGCGTGAGCCACCGCGCCCGGCCAAAACTAGTTCAACCATTATGGAAAACAGTATGGCGATTCCTCAAGGATCTAGAACTAGATGTACCATATGACCCAGCCATCCCATTACTGGGTATATACCCAAAGGATTATAAATTATGCTGCTATAAAGACACATGCACACGTATGTTTATTGCAGCACTATTCACAATAGCAAAGACTTGGAATCAGCCCAAATGTCCATCAGTGACAGACTGGATTAAGAAAATGTGGCACATATACACCATGGAATACTATGCAGCCATAAAAAAGGATGAGTTTGTGTCCTTTGTAGGGACATGGATGCAGCTGGAAACCATCATTCTTAGCAAACTATCACAAGAACAGAAAACCAAACACTGCATGTTCTCATTCATAGGTGGGAACTGAACAATGAGATCACTTGGACTCAGGAAGGGGAACATCACACACCGGGGCCTATCATGGGGAGGGGGGAGGGGGGAGGGATTGCATTGGGAGTTATACCTGATGTAAATGACGAGTTGATGGGTGCAGCACACCAACATGGCACAAGTATACATATGTAACAAACCTGCACGTTATGCACATGTACCCTACAACTTAAAGTATAATAATAATAAATAAATTTAAAAAAAAAAGTTGTTTATATCAGTTTGTAATCACTGATAAATTTCTACTCCTTGAGGATTAATATGATAGTAGGCATTTGGAATTGATTCAGATCAGAATCTTATAAAAGCAGGCACAGGTAAAGGTTTTGGATTAATTTAAAGAATAAAATGGCAAGTAAGAAATAGTTGTGTCAGCATTTTATTAAAATATATCAACTTCTAATATAGATGGAAGAAAGAAATAAGAGTTTTGACTTAAAAAGGGGACATATTAACATTTGTTAATATTTGCATTCCCAGCCACGAATGTGGTGTTATAAAGAATAAACCACATGAATTTATTTACTTGGCGAAAACAAAAGGAAAAAAAGTGTGTTTACTTTGAAATAAGCTATCCAACTGATTGTTATAGAGCATTTTGTAGCACTAAAGAGTATAGGTAATTACCAGAAAAGGATAATTTACTTATCTATTTTCTTAATTTAGAAAATACAGTACATAGAATGTTATACTTAGTGACAGTTTCAATACTATATCATAGTACCATAGTGTGACTTTTTTGAATAAAATAAACACACTATTTACTGTATCTTTTGAGATATGTAGTATAGAATACATTAAAAAAATTTAAATCTGATTTTTTACTGCTAAGATATTAAGCATATATATATATGCTTTTTTTTTACAATTACTAATACAGAAAAATAAATGTCATTTAAAAACCTTTCTAGAATATTACATCTTGCTTTTATGTATCATTCATATATATTTCTATTTTCTAGGCATTTTATAAATAATTTAATAAGTATCCTTTTGGTGCCTATGACCAACTCCAATCCATTAGTAGAGTCATTTGCTGTTAAAGATCAAAACCCTAAAACAAAATTGTGGTGTTATCTTAGGTCACTTGGTGAACACTAGTAATGCTCATTATTATGTGGAATTGCCCAGCTGTCAATTCCTATTTTTCTGTCTTTTAAAGCTTATGCAACTTGTGTTGCAAAGGCATCTTATAAAAATCCTGATTTAAGCTAAATACCTCATTGGACAGAAGTTTCAGAGGCATACACAGAATGACTGAAACGTGAATAACAGTGTGGAAGAGATTTCTCTTTCAAATGATTGATGCATACACCACCCTCCTCCTAGCCTTTTCCTCTGACAGCAAATTCCCCCAAACCATAGGGAAATTATCAGTAATATAATATATGAATAAAATAGCTAGGGAGATAGATAAAGAGAGAAACAGAGGAGAGAGAGGAGGAGACAAAAAGAGAGAATAGCACTTTAAGATAATATGCATGATTGATTCTCGATGAACAGAAACTATAGAATCTATGAACAATAAAATATTATTGAAGGAGCAAAGCTGCAAAAGTATGGGTATGAAAGAGAACGTCTGTAGAAAGTAGATGCACTACAAAGTGTGTTCTGTATCACAAAATGATGGTTAACAAAGCAGGAAAAATCAATATATTGAGAGTTTTGGTATTGTCATAGAGCTTTCAGGCAATTCATTTCCAAACAGTCACCATCATTTCTTTATTACTGGAAGCAAGAGTGAAAATTATGTCTTCCTATGAAAATAGACAGGTTAGGTTGGCAATAAAGGACAGTGCTCTTAGGTCACCAGTGATGCCTGAGGCGAACAGGGAACACTGGAGTCCAGAAGACAATTGCTGAGTTTGCTATCTTTAGCAACATAATGTCCTTGCCCATTGCGAAAAAATAGGTCAATATAGAGGCTAAAGTAGCATGCTCAATTTAACAAAAGATACATTTAATTACCATATTTACCTGCAGCTTCCTTCTTAATAATGCAAGAATATTTGAATGCCTTCTTAATAATGTAAGAATATTTGAACTCTTTAACTTTGATCTCCCTCTATTCTCTTTTCAAAGTTAGAGATGTCTAAATGTTTATTTGCACTCTTTATTCTTAATAAACTTTCAATTTTATAATAGTTTTAGATTTGCAGAAAAGTTGTGACAGTCACACAGACAGTTTCTACATACAGTTTCCCCTATTGTTAACAGCTTACATTACCCTGGTACATTTATCATAACTAATGAGCAAATATTGATAAATTGTTATTAATTAAAGTCCATTACTTCAATTTCTTGGTTTTTGCTTAATGTCCTATTTCTGTTCCAGGATCCCAATAAATATACCCTATTATGTTAATCATCATTTTTCCTTAGGTAACTTTTGATTGTAACAGTTTCTCAGACTCTCTTTGCTTTAGATGACTTTGACAGTTTTGAGAAGTACTTATCTGGGTATGGAAGTCTCCAAAATTAGATTTGCCTGTTCCCCCTTTCTGATATATCAATGTTTGCTCATTTTGACACTGTTTTTAGATAAATACGTAACTAGGATTGTTATATCTGTTGGAGAATTGACTCCTTTAAGATTATTTAACAGCTTACTTTATCCTTAACAAATTTATTTGTTCTGCTTTGTCTGAAATCATCATAGCTACTCTAGCTTTACTTCGATTAGTGTTAGCATGGTGTATCTTTTTCCATCCTCTTATTTTTAACTTATATATATTTATATTGAAGTGACTTTCTTGTGGGTGGATATAATTGAAGGTATTAGGCAGGGTTCTCCAGAGGAACAGAGCCAATAAAATCATGCATCATGTCATACAGTCATGCAGTCACACAGTCATACAGTCATACAATCATGCAGTCATACAGTCATGCAGTCATGCAGTCACACAGTCATAGTCATACAATCGTGCAGTCCCATACAGTCATGCAGTCATGCAGTCACACAGTCATATAGTCATGCAGTCATTCAGTCACACAGTCATGCAGTCATACAGTCATGCAGTAATGCAGTCACAGTCATACAGTCATACAGTCACACAGTCATATAGTCATGCAGTCATGCAGTCACACAGTCATGCAGTCATACAGTCACACAGTCACACAGTCATATAATCATGCAGTCATGCAGTCACACAGTCATGCAGTCACACAGTCATACAGTCATACATCATACGTCATGCAGCCATGCAGTCACACAGTCATGCAGTCATGCAGTCATAGTGTCATACAATCATGCATTCACACAGTCACATATTCACACAGTCACACAGTCATGCAGTCACACAGTCACACAGTCACACAGTCATACAGTCATACAATCATGCAGTCATACAGTCATGCAGTCACATAGTCATACAGTATACCGTCATGCAGCCATGCAGTCACACAGTCACACAGTCATACAGTCATGCAGTCATGTAGCCATGCAGTCACACAGTCATGCAGTCATGCAGTCACACAGTCATACAGTCATACAATCATGCAGTCACACAGTCATACAATCACGCAGTCACGCAGTCACACATTCACACAGTCACACAGTCATACAGTCACACAGTCATACAATCATGCAGTCATACAGTCATGCAGTCATGAAGTCATACAATCATACAGTCATGCAGCCATGCAGTCACACAGTCACACAGTCATATAGTCATGCAGTCATGCAGCCATGCAGTCATGCCGTCACACAGTCATACAGTCATACAATCATGCAGTCATACAGTTATGCAGTCATACAGTCATACAGTCATGCAGTCATAGAGTCATGCATCAGTTAATGACAGGGATAAGTTCTGAGAAGTGCATCATTAAATTTCATTGTTGTGCAAACATCATAGAATGCATTTTCACAAACCTAGAAGGCTATGTGTGTAGTTCTGCAAAACACAGTCATGAACACCACAATCTCAAATGCTGACGTCCTGAAAGATCAAAATTCCTAAAGATCAAAATCCCTAAAGTTTAAAATTTCTAATGTCTAAAATCCCAGAAATTATCCCAAAAATTTAAATCCAAAATGTACAAATCCTGAAAGCCAAATTCTACAGAAGGGATTACTGTGCTTTTTTGTTGTTGTATGCAGCATAGTTGCTTCATGTTAGTTGCATCCTGTTAGAGGAAACTAGTACCTTGTTACTGCCTTAATATCCATCTGGTAGACAATCCAAATGAATGAAATGGCCACAGGATAAGTCAACAACAAAAACCTCAGTTTAAAAATGTCATTTGTCTGCATTGGCATTCCTTCCGGATGATGACATTTCAAGAGATTTAAATGAATTAAAGCCATATTTGCTTGAAAAAGCCAGGAAATTAGTGACTGGTTCAAAAATAATCATGTGCTTGATAGAGTAAGAAGATACCAATGAAATGGTGTTGCTGTTCAATCACCAGTATTGTTTCCACCAAATTTGTGGTCTGTGTATGAGTACGTGTAGAATGGAATTCCACATACCCAAGCAACAGAAACATGTCACAGAAGATTGAAAAATGTAATAGGGAATGCTCATGTCGGTGTATATCAAATCATAGAAGGGTTTCAAAAAGAACAGCACCATATTCTTAGAAAATGAATGCTAACAAATTCTCTGAGGAGAGCCATGCTTTAAAAAGCAAAAGGCAATTACTCATTGTGATGCAAGACTGCAAAATAAAGTTAATGATTGTGAAAGTTGGCCAGCTCTCAGTGCGATTGCCTACAATTTCCCTGTAATAAAATCTGCTATGCTATGTATTTCATTTTTGCATCGTTTCCAGTATTGGAGGTATAAATTGTGTAAAGACTTCTGGAGAGTTCTAATTCATTTCATGTATTTTTTCTCCCCACAGATTTGACTTAAAAAAAGTGCATTGTCACAATGTTGACTTTGCTTGTGTGTATATGTAAAATTGTTGGAACTTCTTCAGTAAATGAAAATAAAGGTATGTGCATTCACATTTGTGAAAGATACAATTTTTTTGAGATCTCAGCTTTTTGAACAAGTACATATGCAGTGGTGATCCATCATGGTTTTTGATTAATCTTTATAAAAGACTAAGTTTTTCCATCATGGTATTTCAGATAACCACAGTTATAAAGTTGGATGCACACAATTACTGACCATAGTAAAATGTGTTCACACATTTCACTTTTTGACCTATTTCTGTATATATGGTTACATCTGCTCATAATTCTTATACCCATATGACTATTAGTATACCTGAGTGTTTATGCTTGCAAATATATATATATATATATATATATATTTACCAATTTCATTGTATAAAGTGGCCTATGAAGTGCTCTGTCATGTTTTTATGTTTCTCAAATCCCCTTCTAAAAATGTAAATAAGTGTCTTTGAAATAATTTTAAAGTGTACTTTAGAATTATATTTTTGGGATTTTGAACTCTACAGATTGTGATATTTAGGATTTTAGACTTTTAGGGATTTTGATCTTTTCAGATTTTCACATTCAGGATTATGTCACTCAGGATTGTGTTTTTAGTGAGTATGGCCCAAACCCCGCTATATGGTGTAGCCTATTGCTCCTAGGTTACAAACCTGTACAGCAAGTTACAGTGCTAAATACTGTAGGCAATTGTAACACAGTGGTATTTGTATACCTAAATATATCTAAATACAGAAAAGTAAGTAAAAATACAGTGTTATAATCTTATGGGATCACAATACATGGCCATACTTTGTTACCAAAACATTGCTATGCTATATATGATTGTGTATATACATATATATGTGTGTGTATGAAAAGATTCATTATGAGAACTGGCTCATGCAATGATTATGGGGACTGAGAAGTTCTGTGATATGCCATGTACAAGCTGGAGAACCAGCAAAGCCAGTGACGTAATTTATTCCCAATGTGAGGGCCTGAGAACCAATAGCGCAAGTGTCCAAGAGCAGGAGAGCATGAATGTCCCAACTCAAAACACAGAGCATAAATTTGGCCTTTATTTGCCTTTTCTTCTATTTGAGACCTCAATAAATTGAATGATGCCATGCACATTGGTAACAGTGATCTTGTCTACCCAGTCTACTATTTCAAATGCTAATCTCTTTTTGAAACACCCTACAGACACAACCTGGAATAAAGTTTTACTAGTGATCTAATCATCCTTAAGCCCAGTCAAGCTAAGACATAACATTAACCATTACATTGCGTCTTGATTTTTTAACTTTATCTTTTTATTTTAATTGATATTTTCACTGAATACACATTTTAAGTGATTATTGGTATAGTTGGAATAAAATCTGTCATTTTCTGTTTGTTGCATCTGTTATTTGTTTCTTTCCACTCTTTTCTTGGCTTTCTCTAGTTTTAATTGAGCATTTTATATTATTCTGCTTCATTTCTAAGCATATGTCTCATTTATACTTCTTGTTACATTTTTTTTTTCAGAAATTGTCCCAGAGTTTACAATACTACTTTTAATAATTTAAATTCACCTTCAAATATCACTATGCCATTTCATATAATGCAGATACCTTTTTGCAAGTGTCTCTTAAATTTTCTTGCTTTTTGTGTCCCCTTTATCCAATTTTATATTTGTGTGTGTGTGTGTGTGTGTGTGTGTGTGTGTGTATGTTTGTAATCACATTTACCAGTCAGTACAAGAATCTTAAAAGAGAGTGTTCTGAATTTATCCCTGCTGCTCCTCATGACATTTTTTTTCATTAATTTCATGTAGCTGTCCTTCAGATTAATTGACCCTTTCTTAGTGTTTCCATCATTCTGTCTAGATTAACCAACTGTATGTTTACTTGTTCCGTTAAAGACCAATATCTGTATCATGTCTGAGTCTGGTTCAGATGATTAATTCACCTTTTTATCTGTGTTTCTTCTTGCCCTTTGACATGCTTTATACTTTTTTTTAAGTTGGACATATATTAAGCAATAGCAATTGAGGAAAACAGGCCTTTAGTGGGAAGATTATGTTAGTATGGCTATGTGTTTGGCTCCGTTTAATGCTTGTTGTAGCTGTTAATACCAGACTTCAGATCCCTGTAGTGTACTTGTCTTTGGCTTCTTCTTGGCTTTGGAATTTTCCAATATAATACTCCCTCCTTATCCTTAGGTTTGTTTTCTGCAACTTCAGTGACCTATGGCCAACCAGGGTTTGAAAATAGGTGATTACAATCCAATAAGATATGTTGAGAAAGAGAGCGAGAATGACCATATTCACATAACTTTTAGTACTGTATACAGTTGACTCTTGAACACATGGGTTTGAACTGTGTGTGTCCACTTATAGGTAGACTTTTTGCAATGCATATATTGGATTAATTTTGAAGATTTGCAGCAATTTGAAGAAACTTACAGAGGAACTATGTAGCCTAAAATGTTAAAAAATTAAAAATTAGATGTATCATGAATGCATAAATTATAAGTAGCTACTAGTCTATCACTTACTAACATAAAATACACAAATCTATTATAAAAAGTTAAACTAAAACTTATACACTTACAAAGCATGCATGGCACCATTCACAGCCAAGAGAAATGTAAACAAATGTACAGATGCAGTATTAAATCATAACTGCATAAAGTTATAGCATATACTATACTACTAAATAATTTTGTAGCCACCTCCTCCTGCTATTACGGTGAGCTCAAGTGTTGCAAGTATCCACTGAATATGTCATGTGAAGCTAATAATCTCTGTATGAGCATTTTACTTTTAGACATGTTTCTGTATGTATATGGTTACATCTGCTCATAACTGTTAAATGCATGTGACTATCAGTATACCCAAGTGTCCACGCTTGCAAAATTATGTATATTATTATTACCAATTTTAGTGTGTAAATTGGCCTATGAAGTGCTCTATCATGTTTTTATGTTTCTCAAATCCCCTTCTAAAAATGTAAATAAATGTCTTTAAAATAATTTCCCTCTTTAGTAAATTGCGTATCACAGTAAAAGTAATGTCTCATGGTATTTATGCAAATTTATTATGTTTAGCACAATACTGTAAACCTTGAATAACACCATAGGACCTACACAAAGTGTCACTGGTAAGGATGGAAGTGCTCCCAAGAAGAATAGAAGACTCATGACATTACAAGGAAAAGTTGAATTGCTTTATGTGCACGTTAGATTGAGTTTTGCAACTATGGTTGCCCACCATTTCAAGATAAATGAATCTGGCATAAGGACCATTGTAAAGAAAGAAAAGGAAATTTGTGAAGCCATCACTACAGCTATGCCAGCAGGCATAAAACCTTGCACTTTTTGCTAAATACCTTTTTATCTTGTATTAAAAATACAGCTTTTGTGTGAGTGCAGGATTTTTATAGAAAGGCATACATATAGACTCTAATATAATTTGACAAAAGCAAAGTCATTATTTTACAACTTAAGGAAAAAGGAAGGTGAACTAGCTAAAGCTGGATAATTTAATGCCAGTAAAGAATGGTTTGATCATTTTAAAAAGAGGTTTAGTTTTAAAATTATCAAGATAACAGGAGAAGCATATTCTGCTGACCAAGAGGCAGCAGAAAAGTTCCCAGACACTATTAGAAAAATCATTGAGGAGAAAGAATATCTGTCTGAATAGATTTTTAATGTAGATGAAAGTGCTCTATTCTTGGGAAAAAAAATAATACCACAAAGGACATTTTTAGTAAGGAAGTGAAGTAAGCACTAGGATTTTAAGCAGGAAGGGGTAGCCTAACTCTGCAGTTTTATGCAAACGTAGTGGAGTTCATGATAAAGACTGCCCTCATCTATAAAACTTCAGACACCTGAGCATTGAAGGGAAAAGATAAACACCAGGTTACAGTCTTTCAGTTGTACAACAAGAAGATCTGGACAATGAGAACTCATTTTCTGGTTTAGTTCGATCAATGCTTTATCCCTGAAATCAGGAAGGACCTTACCAGTAAGGGACTTCCTTTTAAAGTTATTTTGATAACAGACAATGCCCTTGGTTACCAAGAAACACATAAGTTCAACAATGAAAGCACTGAAGTGGTCTACTTGTCTCCAAAGACAACATGTCTAATTCAGCCTGTAGATCAGGGAGTCATAAGAACTTTTAAGGGTCATCATGCACAGTAGTCTATGTATAAGATTGTCAATGTTATGGAAGAGAATCTTGACAGAGAGGGCATTATGAAAATCTTGATGGATTATATGATTGAAGATGCTATCATTATTTTTAAAAAAAAGTAGTGATAGTCATCGAGCCTGAAACAATGAATTTCTGCTGGAAAAAAACAAAACAAAATAAAACACTGTGTTGAGATGTGTGGATGACTTCAAACGATTTATGACAGAGTCAGTCAAAGAAATCATGAAAGAGATTTTGGATACAGCAAAAGGGTTGAGGGGGTGCGTAACGGAGATACCTATAGGGAAGGGTTTCACTATATATAGTTTAGTGTGTACAGTGGCCTATGAAGTGCTCTGTCATGTTTTCATGTTTCTCAAATCCGCTTCTAAAAATGTAAATAAATGTCTTTAAAATAATTACTCTTTTTAGTAAATTGTGTATCACAGTAACAGTGATGTCTCATTGTTCCTATGCAAATTTGGCATGCATATATATATATATATATATATATATATGCACAGAGTTTATTAAGTGTTAACTCACATGATCACAAGGTCCTACAATAGGCCATCTGTAGGCTGAGAAACAAGGAGAGCCAGTCTGAGCTCCAAAACTGAAGAACTTGGATTCCGATGTTCGAGGGCAGAAAGCATCCAGCATAGGAGAAAGATGTGGGCTAGAAGGCTGGGCCAGTCTCTCTTTTCACAATTTTCTGCCTGCTTATATTCTAGTTATGCTGACAGCTGCTTAGATTGTGCCCACCCAGATTAAAGTTGAGTCTGCCTTTCCCAGCCCACTGACTCGAATGTTATCCTTCTTTGGCAACACCTCACAGACACAGCAAGGATCAATATTTTGTATCCTTCAATACAATCTAGTTGACACTCAATATTAACCATCACAACATAATAAAGGCCATATGTGATAAGCCCATAGTGAACATTGATAAGCAAAGAGCTTTCCCTCTAAGATCAGCCACAAGACAAGAATGATCATTCCTGCTACATCTATTCAATAGAGAATACTCTGGTATTCCTAGCCAGAGTAATTTGGCAAGAAAAATAAATAAAAGAATTAACATTAAAATATTTGAAAGATGCACATTCTCTATAAAAAGCAGTATAGAGTAGTCACTTTTTATCCATGGGGGATACATTCCAAGACCTCCAATGGATGCCTGCAACCACAGATAATGCCAAACATTATATATACTGTGTTTTGTTTTATATATATATCCCTATGGTAAAGTTTAATTTATAAATTAGGCACAAGAGAAAATACTATTAATTAAAAGGAAATGTGTCATAAAAGTCTTTATCCTCATCACCTTCACATTGAGTAGGTTGGTGAGGAGGAGAAGGAAGAGGAAGGGTCGGCCTTGTTGTCTCAGGGTGGCACAAAAAGAAGTTGAAGGGGAGGCTGGCAAGGCAAGCACATATATTGTGACTGTATGAAAATACATAGTAGTTTCTGTCTGACATTTTTGCTTTTTAATTTCTATTAAAATGTTTCTATAGAGTACCAATCTTCTTCCACCATTTGTTTTGGCTTCAGTGCCCATATCATAGAACGACCCATGTCATAAAAGAAGTCAAAAGCAATCTTGAGTAACTAGAATAATTTTGCCAGATTGTCTAATGTCATTTTTTTTTTTAACACTGCTTCTTCTATGTCTTCTTGCTAATGATCTGGCACTGGTTTGGAAGCATTCTTCTCCATATCTCCATTATGTTGTCTTCTGTTATATATGTGTGTATGTGTGTGTATATATGTGTATATATATATATATATCCATTCCATTAGTTCTGTCCCTCTGGAGAACCCTGACCAATACAGATTTTGGTACCAGGAGTGGTTCCAGAGGAATAGAATATTAAGGATGGAGTTCTTTCATTGGTTTTGGGGTTTCTAGAGTTGGTTGCTTAATATGATTAGACTAAAAAATTCTAGGGACTCTACTTTTAATAGTATGGAAAACACTGGTAGTCCTTCGTGTGAACTGTTTAGAGAGTTATCCAAAATAAATGCATTTGACACTCCTGATTCATTGCTCAGGAGAGGCAAGGATTTTAATGACCCTATACATAATACCTTTGACCATAAATGGAGAACCAAGGAACATAATGAAGCTGGTTTGTTGTTCCTGAGTTCAGTGGACAAAGTGATGAAAGAAAATGATGAACTCAGTGATTTCATCTCCCAGCTTCAGAAGTAGATACTGAGCCTGAAATCTAAGTTTGCCCTGAGTGACAGTCTTAACTCCTATAAAGAAAGCACTGAAATTGTGGAAAAAAAACACACACAAGCTATTTTTTTTTCCTTTTTTGTTGAGACGGAGTTTCACTGTGTCACCCAGCCTGCAGTGCAGTGGTGCGATCTTGGTTCATGGCAACCTCCGCCTCCCGGGCTTAAGTGATCCTCCTGCCTCAGCCTCCCAAGTAGCTGGGATTATAGGCGCATGCCACCATGCCTGGTTAATTTTTGTATTTTTAATAGAGATGGGGTTTCACCATGTTGGCCAGGCTGGTCTTGAACTCCTGACCTCAGGTAATCCACCCACCTTGGCTTCCCAAAGTTCTGGGATTACACGCATGAGCCACTGCAAAAACTTTTATCATGCAAGTGACTGACCTGCAACAAAAGGTGCATGCACAGCCTCGCCAGGTGTCTACTGTTAAGGTGAGGGCATAGACTGGAAAAGAATGGGACCCTGCAGCTTGTAATGGGGACATGTGGGAGGATCCTGATGAAGCTGGGACACTGAGTTTGTAAACTCTGATGAAACTTTTTTACCAGAAGAAACAGCTTTCCCATCCCCAGTAGTGGCAACATCCCCTCCCAGACCCATGCTGCCATCAGTCTTTCCACCCTTGTCTGAAGAGATAAACCCTGCGCTGCCTGAGGCAACAGTGATGGCCTCCCCTGATGCAATTGCCAGGCAAGATAATGTTGATTCTCCTCAGAAGCCACTCCCAACTCCCTGTTTGCTTCTAGACCTATAACTAGACTGAAGTCCCTGGGGGCCCTAGAGGTGAGGTTGCGAGTGTGACCTTTGAGGTAGTGTGCTACACTCAAAAAGAACTGCTTGTGTTTCTTAATTTATATAAACAGAAATCTGGGGAACAGGCATGGCAATGGAAATTAAGGGCGTGCAATAATAGTGAAAGGAACATAGAGTTGGGTCAGGCTGAATTTATTGATTTGGGCCCACTAAGTAGGGACTCTGCGTTTAATATTGCAGCTCAGGGAGTTAAAAAAGGTTCCAATAGTTTATTTGCTTGGTTAGCTGAAATATGAATTTAAAAATGGCCCACTGTGAGCGAGCTAGAAATGGTTGGTCTCTCCCTTGGTTCAACATAGAGGAAGGGATCCAAAGGCTTAGGGAGATTGGGAAGGTAGAGTGGATTAGTCACTTTAGACCTAATAATCCAAGCTGGGAGGGTCCAGAAGACATACACTTGACCAACGCCTTGTGAAATAGATTTGTGAGGGCAGCACCTGAATCTTTGAAAAGCCCTGTAATTGCTCTTCTCTGTGTGTCAGATCTGATGGTGGGGACAACAGTCAACCAACTACAAAGTTTAAAGACAATGGGAATAATTGGATCCCAAGGTGGCAGGGGCCAAGTGGAGGCACTGAACAGTCAAAGGCAAGGTGGACATAGCTACCATAATGAACAGCAGAGGCAAAGCAGCAATCAGAATAGTCTGATTCCTGTAGAGCTCTGGTATTGGCTAATTAACCATGGTGTTCTTAAGTGTGAAACTAATAGGAAATCTACTGCATTCCTAATTAATTTATACAAGCAGAAAATTTCTAGGTCAAATTGACGAAAGACTAATTTGATTATAAAAACAGAGAATCATGGCTATTCAGTCAATTTCCAGACTTGAGCTAGTTTACAGACCCAGAACCCCTTGAATGAAGGGGAGGCCAGTGCCCCTGGAGGCAGGACCCCACTACACTACCGACAATTTATGCAGTGAATCTTTCTCCCATCCTCCCCCAAAGAGACCTCTAGCCTTTTACCAGGGTAACTGTGTACTGGGGAAAGGGAAATTATCAGACATTTGGATAGAGCTGCATCTATCTGGAAAAATAGTAAATCCAAAACAATATCGTATCTCTTTAGGGATTGCAGAGATTGATGCCACTCTAACGAGGCAGGAGTGGTCTCCACTCCTGCCACTTCTCTCCCCCATTCTGCACCAATAGCTTCATGGGGGAGTTCCCTATGAACAGTTGACAGAGGAAGATAAGACTAGGGCCTTGTACACAGATGGTTCTGCACAATATTGTGGATCTATCAAGGACTTGAAAGACACAGGGGTGGTGATTCCCACTACATCCCTATTCAACCCTCCTATTTGACCTGTCAGAAGACTGATGTATTATGGAGAATGACAATGGATTATCTTAAGCTTAACCAAGTGGTGACTGCAATTGCAGCTGCTCTACCAGATACGGTTTCATTGCTTAAGCAAATTAACACATCTCCTGGTATCTGGTATGCAGCCATTGACTTGGCAAATGCTTTTTTTTCTCCATTCCTGTCCATAAGGCCCACCAGAAGCAATTTGCCCTCAGCTGGCAAGGCCAGCAACATATCTTTACTGTCCTACCTCAGAGACATATCAACTCTCAGGCTTTGTGTCATAACCTTATTTGAAGACACCTTGATGGCTTTTTGCATCCACGAGATATCACACTGGTTCATTATATTGATGAAATTATACTGATTGGGTCCCATGAACAAGAATTAGCATACACACTGGACTTATTGGTGAGACATTTGTGTGTGAGAGAATGGGAAATAAATTCAACTAAAATTCAGGAACCTGGTACATCACTGGAATTTCTACATATCCAGTGGTGTGGAACCTGTTGAGATATTTCTTCTAAGATGAAGGATAAGTTGCTGTCAGTTTTGAGCGGGGTCCAGAACAGGAGAAGTCTCAGCAACAGGTCCAGGCTGCTGTGCAAGCTGCTCTACCACCTGGGTCATATGACACAGCAGATTCAATTGTGCTTCAGGTGTCAGTCGCAGATAGAGATGCTGTTAGGGGCCTTTGTCAGGCCCCTAGTGGTGAATCACAGGGGAGGCCTCTAGGATTTTGGAACAAGGCCCTGCCATCTGCAGATAATTACTCTCCTTTTGAGAGACAGCTCTTGGCCTGTTACTGGGCTCTGCTGGAAACTGAACATTTGACTATGGGTCATCAAGTCACTATGCGACCTGAACTGCCTATCATGAACTGGATGTTTTCTGACCCATCTAACCATAAAGTAGGTCATACACAGCAGCATTCCATTCCATCGAATGGAAGTGATATATACATGATTGGGCTCGAGCAGGTCCTTAAGGCACAAGTAAGTTACATGAGGAAGTGGCTCAAATGCTCATGGTCTCCATTTCTGCCACTTTTATCCCCAATTCTGCACCAGTAGTTTCATGGGGAGCTCCCTATGAACAGTTGACAGAGGAAGAGAAGGCAAGGGCCTTGTACACAGGTGGTTCTGCACAATATGCAGGCACCACCCCAAAGTGGACAGCTGCAGCACTACAGCCCCTTTCTAGGACATTCCTGAAGGCAGCAGTGAAGAGAAATCTTCCCAGTTGGCAGAACTTTGAGCAGTGCATCTGGTTGTGAACTTTTCATGGAAGGAGATTTGCCAGGAGCAGAGAACAACACTGAGCCCTCAATATGTCACCATTCCTCAGGGTGATCAGCCAGCTACCTGGTGGCAAGTTGATTATATTGGACATTTTTCATCTTGGAAAGGGCAGAGGTTTGTCCTCATGGGAATAGACACTTACTAGGGGTATTGGCTTGCCTATCCTGCATACAATACTTCTGCCAAGACTGTCATCCATGGACACATGGAATGCCTTATCCACTGTCACAGTATTCCACACAGCATTGCCTCTGACAAAGGCACTCACTTGATGGCTAAAGAAGTGCAGCAGTGGGCTCATGCTCATGGGATTCACTGGTCTTACCATGTTTCCCATAACCCTGAAGTGGCTGAATTGATAGAACAGTGGAATGGCCTCTTGGGGTCAGAATTACAATGCCAAGCAGGTGACAATTTTTTGCAGGGCTGGGATAAAGTTCTCCAGAAGGCCATGCATGTTATGAATCAGTGTCCAATATATAGTATTGTTTCTCCCATAGCCAGGATTCACGGGTCCAGCAATCAAGGGGTGGAAGTGGAAGTGGCACCACTCACCATCACCGCTATTTATCCATTAGCAAACTTTTTGCTTCCTGTTCCTGTGACATTATGTTCTGCTGGCCTAGGGGTCTTAGTTCCAGAGGGAGGAAGGCTGCCACCAGGAGACACAACAATGATTCCATTAAACTGGAAGTTGAGATTGCCACCTGGACACTTTGGGCTCCTCCACCTTTAAGTCAACGGGCCAAGAAGGGAGTTACTGTGTTGGTTGGGGTTATTGACTATCAAGATGAAATCAGTCTACTGCTCCACAACGGAGATAAGGAAGAGTATGCACGGAATACAGGAGATCTATTAGGGTATCTCTTAGTAATACCATGCCCTGTGGTTAAGGTCATTGTGAAACTACAACAGCCCAATCCAGGCAGGACTACAAATTACCCAGTCTCTTCAGGAATGAAGTTTTGGGTCACTCCATCAGGAAAAATACCACAACCTGCTGAAGGTGCTTGCTGAAGGCAAAGAGAATACAGAATGGGTAGTAGAAAAAGGTAGTTATCTACACCAGCTATGATTACACGACCAGCTACAGAAACAATGACTGTAACTGTCATTAGTATTTCTTCCTTCCTTTGTTAAAAACATGTTTGTGCATGTATACACTTGTACTAAGAAAATATTTTCATTTTATTTCTTTTCTCCTTTACCATGTGACATAATATTTATTGACTTTACATCAGCATTTAAGTATTATTAACTTTATGTAATATTATTTGGGTTGGAGATTGGTGTGTTTCCAGTTGCACGAAAGACAGTTGTATTATATTAGGGGTAATTATGACCTTATTATTGTCTTTATTTGAAGATTACATATGACTTCAGGAGAAGTGTATGGGTTCAAGTTGACAAGAGGTGGACTTGTAATAGTTAATATTGAGTGTCAATTTAATTGGAGTGAAGGATTCAAAGTATTTATCCTGGATGTATTTGTGAGGGTGTTGCCAAAGGAGAGTAACATTTGAGTCAGTAGGCTGGGAAAGGCAGACCCACCCTTAACTTGGGTGGGCACAATCTAATCAAATGCTAGCATGGCTAGAATATAAGCAGGCATGGTCTGAGTTAATACTTAATAAACTCCTATATATATATGTATATTCCCATATATATTCATTTTATATATATATATATATATATATATATATATATACACATACATACACACACACATTCCATTAATTCTGTCTCTCTAGAGAACCCTAATACATATGGTAAGGTACCCTACTTCTATATCTAATATTTTGAGAATCTTTTATGAAAAAATGTTGAGTTTTGTTAAATGCTTTCTCTGCATCTGTTTAGATAATAATATGATTTTTACCCTTTTTTTGGTTAATAAGGTACATCTCATTTATTGATTTGTGTATGTTGATTCATCCTTTTGAAATATATTGAATTCAGTTTACTATTATTTTCTTGATAATTTTTGCATCTATGTTCTTAAGGGATATTGGGCTATAATTTTGTTTTCTTATGTGCTTTTGTCTGGTTTTGGTATCAGTGTAATGATGGCATAGTAAAATGAGTTTGGAAGTGTTCTCTTTTCTTCGAAG
The DNA here is from genome assembly GCF_003255815.1 of Theropithecus gelada. Taxonomy (NCBI): domain Eukaryota; kingdom Metazoa; phylum Chordata; class Mammalia; order Primates; family Cercopithecidae; genus Theropithecus; species Theropithecus gelada. The sequence continues at coordinate 61,830,653 of NC_037680.1, read as the reverse complement.
TTTTTAAAGAGTTTGAGAAGGATTGGTGTTAATTCTCCTTTAAATGTTTTGTGGCCAGGCGCTGTGGCTCACACCTGTAATTCCAGCACTTTGGGAGGCCGAGGTGGGAGGATCACTTGAGGTCAGGAGTTAGAGACCAGCTTGACCAACAGGGAGAAACCCCGTCTCTACTAAAAATGAAAAATTAGCTGGGCATGGTGGTGCATGCCTGTAATCCCAGCTACTCAGGAGATTGAGGCAGGAAAATAGCTTGAACTAGGAGATGGAGATTGTGGTGAACCAAGATGGCAGCATTGCATTCCAGCCTGGGCAACAAGACTGCAACTCCGTCTCAAAAAAAAAAAAAAAAAAAGTTCCATAAAATTTACCCATGAAGTTATCAAGGTCTGGTTTCTTTATTAATGGACTATTACTGATTCAATGTTCTTATTCATTAGTGGTTTGTTGAGACTTTTTATTTCTTCATGATTCAGTCTTAGTAGGTTGTATGTTTCTAAGAATTTCTCAATTTTTTTCTAGTTTATCAAATTTTTTGACATATACTTGTTCATAGTTGATTTTTATGATTTTATTAACTTCTGTGGCATCAGTTGAAATGTATTCTTTTATTTCTAATTTTATTTATTTGAGACTTCCAATTTTCTTAAATAGTTTTGCAAAAGCTTGGTCAATTTTATTTTTTCATTAAAAATCCTTAGTTTAATTTTTTGTATTGTGTTTCTAGTCTTTATTTCATTTATTTTTCTTTTAATTTTGTATATTTCTTTCTGCTAACTTTTAGCTTAGTTTGTTCTTCTTTCTTCCAAGGTGCATATATATTTTTAATTTGTAATTGTTATATCTTCTCAATGAATGGATTCTTTTATGATATATATTTTTTGGTATTGTGACTATTTTTATTTAGAGTCTATTTTGTCTAATATATTAATAGTTATAGCCACCTCTGCTCTCTTTTGTTTACCATTTTCATGGAATGTATTTTTTTCAATCCCTTCACTTTCAACCTGTGCGGTTCCTTAAAATCCAATATGAGTCTCTTATACACAGCATATAGTTGAGTATTGTTTTGTTTATTCATTCTATCACTCTATGTCTTTCAAATGGAGATTTTCATCTATTTAAGTTTAAACTAATTATTAATAAGGAAGAACTTACTATTGCCATTTGTTCATTTTTTTTTCTTTTAGTTCTTTTGTTCCTCTTTTCCGGCTGTACTTCTTTTTTATTTTTTCTTTGTAGTGATACACTTGATTCTCTTCTATTTTTTTTTGTGTGTGTGTCTTTCACAGGAGTTTTATGTTTGTATGGTTACCATGAGGCTTACATAAAACATCTGACAGTTACAGCAGTCTATTATAAGCTGATATGATTTAATTTAAATTTTATGTACACTTTTACACACTTCATGTTATTTTTGTTAGTACTTTGAAGAAGGGCTGTGGACATTCAGTGTCCCACTTGCAATGTCATTCCCCCATGAGAAAAATCATGGGCTGAGGACCTTTCTCAGTATTGAGCTGCACCAACTGGGGGAAGTGAGAGATACAGGCAAAGTGAAAGTACTCTCACCTATTTCAATAAAGTTGTTCTTAGTTACAGGGTCTTTTATGGTGTTGAAACTTCTTAATGAGATTATGGGATTTACATAAAGGCATTCCAATCTGTATATGGTTGTTAAATCTGTGTTTTGGTAAGGGGAGGAGGGCTGGGACTTTCTATTCTTCCATTTTACTGACATTCTCAAGTTCTGTCATTTTCTTCTTATATATACAACACTTTTTGTACTGGTATAGTTTTGGAGTATATCACTAAATGGGTTTTTCAGAAAAATCTGCAAATATAAGTGTATATTTCATATCAGAAAAGCTTAAGGTTATATGTTTTTTCTTTTTAACTTAAAAGCTTTTCAATTTTAATTTATCTAACACTCCCAGCAGTCTCAGTCAATACACATATTCAAACACATAATTTTTTCCAGTAATATGTGTAAATATTCACACTAAGTGAGACAAATAAAAACTACATAAAGCTTTCCCTCATTTGCTCCCAAGTGAAATGCCTAAAATCTTTGGAATTCATGAACTCGATCATTCAGAGCTTTTTGGGTTTGAAATTGTGGCTAATATACCTCATTACTTGATTACAGACATCTTTCTGAGTCGGGTACTACTATCTAATAGCTCTGAGAGCAAAAAGTTATCTCACAAGCATAATTAAAACACTAATGGTATAACTATTTGCTTACTGTTTGGCACAATTTCTCGATTTAGACTGAGTTCAGGCTAGTCTCTGTCATCTACTACTGGATGTTCAGAGACTTACTGAGTGTCTTACAAATAGTTATTTCTCACCAAAGGAACCTTGTGCTTACTCATTACTCTGTCTGAAAGTCTTGTGCCAATTCTTGATATGACCAATTCTTTTTCATCCTTTATCTCTCTATTTAAATACTATTTTCTTCAAGAGTTGTTGTTATCCAATTATCCATGGTAGGGATATTCTTATATTATTTATCACAATATCATTATTTTTTCATAGTACTGAAAGCACCCCAAAATTAATTGAACTATATATGCTCTATGTGTGTGTGTGCATGTGCGTGTGTGCCTACGTTTTTTATAGATCCAATGAACTCTGCCTTCTGGTATTCATAACCTAGTATATTTCTCTCCTACATTAAATCTGGGCTGCCTGTATGAATTAAGCTAAATGATAAAATGAAGTGGAAGGGAGTTTATGCAAGCTGCAGCCATAAACCTTAACTGAAAACTGCTTATTTTCTACTTAGGGAGTACTGATCTACCATATAAATGTCTGTCTATCCTGTTGAAAAGGCTTTGTAAATGAGTTCATAGGGCAGGGCCTTAATCCAATACGACCTTGGCTTTTTAAGAAGAGGAAGGGAGCTCTCTCTCTCCCCATGTAAGGACAGAACTAGAAAGTGGCCATTGGCAATCCAGGAAGAGAGCCCTCACCAGAACCACACCATGAGGGCACTCTGATGTTGAATTTTGAACTTCAAGGACTGTGAGAAAATAAATTTCTGGTGTTTAAGCACAGTCCCCTAACCCTTATCTGTGGTATTTCCTTATGGTAGTGCAAGCTGACTAATACAACAGCCCACTCAAGCCCTGAAGCAGATTGCTGTAGCACCAGCCGACATTGCATCAAAGAGAAGAAATATTCAATTGTGTCCAAATAGCCTACACATTTGTTAAACATAATAGAATTTTTGTTTTTTAATGACACTGAATTTTGGAAGAATTTATTATACAACATTAGGTAACTAAAATATGCCATTTGTATAGCCCTTTTTTTTTGACAGAATCTTGCTCTGTCGTCAGGCTGGAGTGCAGTGGCACAATCTAGGCTTATTCTGCAACCTCTGCCTCCTGGGTTCCAGTGATTCTCATGCCTTAGCCCCCCAAGTAGCTGGGACTACAGGCGCGTGCCACCACACCCAGCTAATTATTTTTTTTTATTTTTAGTAGAAAAGGGGTTTCACCATGTTGGCCAGGATGGTCTTGATCTCTTGACCTCATGATCTGCCTACCTGAGCCTCCCAAAGTGCTGGAATTACAGGAGTGAGCCACCCCATCTGGCTATCTACAATACTTTGCAAAAGCGTGTAATATGATAGGCACTCAAAAGCTGATAAAAAAAAAAGGATGGAAGAAGGAATATATAAACGTGTTCAAGATTATCAAAAAGTATGTTGAAGAGGCAGGGATAATTTCATGATTTAAAACAGGATTTCTCAAGATGGGTTTCAATGACAATATAAATAGTAAACACCTAACATTGAAAGATACTTTGTTTATAATTTGCATCACTCATTTGCATTCAAGACTTGGTAAATCTACGGGGGAGAAATTAAAGTATTTGCTAGAATTTTGTTTCCTTATCAAGACTCAGTGACATTTGTGAATGACAGTGAAATTCATTGCTAGTGCATTTGTATACAAACATACAAGCATACAGACCTAGATAAAAACACATAGAAAATAAATAGCAGAATCACTGCATTTATTTGGTTAATAAAAGCAAAACTGGCTTCTGCCTCAATCTAGTTATTTCAGCTAAATTATTTTACTTGCTGAGGTAAATATGGTTTATTGCCACTTTGAAATAAATTATCTTCATATCTGTAAAATCATTCTTTCCAAATTAATTTAATTAGTGTAATACTAAAAGGTTTCAGTTATCACAGTTGCTCCAGAAAAATCATATGTATATTTACAACAATTTAATCAGTTGTGATATTGCATTCTTTTACTTGAGAAAATTTCCTGTAAGTGCTCACAGATTGTCTTGCAATTAAATAAAGTGCATTTTGTAATGTGGTTTTCAAATATATATTTGCATTTTAATAAAATAGGTCAGATTCATTGGTCTTCTTTCATTGTTTGCTTTTTTCTGTATTTTTCAGTTACAACCTAAAATATAGGTTGACTTTCAAATTTGATTTGATTTAGAGGAAACATTTTAAGACAATTTATTTCATTTCCTATTTTCTGAATCAAAATAGTTGCAAAATAGGAACTGTACAAATAAATTATAACAAGGGTTTGGGTGCAGTGGCTCATGTCTATAATCCTAGCACTTTGGAATGCCGAGGCAGGAGGACTGCTTGAGGCCAGGAGTTTGAGACCAGCCTGGGCAATGTAATGAGACCCAATCTCTACAAAAAGTTTTTTAAATTAGCAGGGCTTGGTGGCATATGCCCATAATCCCAGATATTTGGGAGGCTGGGGTAGAAGGTTTGATTGAGCCCGTAAGATCGAGACTGCAGTGAGCTATGATTACATCCCTGCACTCAAGCTTGGGTACCAGAGTTGGAACCTGGCTCAAAAGAAAAAAAAATATTAAACCATATATTATATACAACACAATTTATTATTATATCATAAAAATAAACTCTTGTGTTCTCAATAGTAATCTCACTTTTCCCTATGTCAATGGATGCCTCTGACTATATACGGTAGGCCAAAACACTGAAGTAATGTTGGATACTTTCTTATATTGATTACTTATATTGACACTAATCTCCTTGTTTTGAAAAATACTTTGTTTATTTGAAATGTAACTCAATTATTATTAATTCTTTGATAAAAATATTTATTAAAAGAATATATATTACTATAGAAGCAAACTGAAGGGTATACAGTATATAACAGCCAATAAGTAGAGTTCTAGTATATGATTTACATTTATATATGTATACTTGTATGTATGTGTATTTATATACACACAGATTCATATATTATTATAAAATTCACAAAATGTTTTGTATAATGCATCTAACCTACCTTCCTAATGAATATCCCAAGAACAAACAGTAAAATATAAGCCAAGCACTGATTTCTTTTGTGTATACATTTCCATGTTGCCACAATAATAATTTCAAACATTTTTACATCAATAGATGCCTCTGACTAGAAAATACTTAATGTTAAGACCCATAAAAAGGTGGTAGGCATCATTATTTAATACTTCAAGATATTTTTCCTTCACACACTTTCAACTAGGCCAATATATTTCTTATTATAAACTAGGTTTAAACCAATGATAGAAGCCTCAAATCTACAAAAGTTAAATGTATGTGTTTTATAGATATCAATATTACTAAACCACTTAAATCTTGTTACACTCTTTTAAACAGACCAGGTAGGATCTCGAAAATAAAACATGGTCACTATGCAAATAATTATAATAATAATACATAAGATAGAAAGCAGAAAACATATAGGTCAATTTGTATGCCTACATGAATGCTCCCAGATAGTTTAGAATTTTAGAAATATCTGTATGAAATTATAATTGGAGGTAAGTAATCATATAAACTATATCAAAAAACTTATTGTTGACTTTAAAAAATGGTATTAACAATAAAATTGCTTTAAGAAAAATAAAGCTATTAAGCTACTGATTTGGACAGGTAATTTAGTGTTAATGCTAGAGAGTTAAAATTTGATAATTTATAATATTTTATTTTAGAACTTTTATTAAGACTGCTGTTAATATAGAAAGAAATAAATCTGCTTATTTAGATGACAAAATAAAATATAAGTAGGCAATAAAGTGAGAACAGCTGCTTTTTTCTCCTATTATGCTCACGTTGTAGATGAATATGTCATCTTTTCTGCCCTCAAAGAGTTTTTCACTTGCCACAGGAAGCAAAGCACACATTAAAAATTAGCACAGGGGGCTGGGCACGGTGGCTCACGCCTGTAATCCCAGCACTTTGGGAGGCCGAGGTGTGCGGATCATGAGGTCAGGAGATCAAGACCATCCTGACTAAACACGGTGAAACCCCGTCTCTGCTAAAAATACAAAAAATTAGCCAGGCATGGGGGCGGGCGCCTGTGGTCCCAGCTACTCCAGAGGCTGAGGCAGGAGAATGGCGTGAACCCGGGAGGCGGAGCTTGCAGTGAGCCGAGATTGCACCACTGCACTCCAGCCTGGGCGACAGAGGGAGAGTCCACCGCAAAAAAAAAAAAAAAAAAAAAAAAAAAAAAATTAGCACAGGGAAGTTGAATACTGTAACGGGTATGAGAGAGAGAGTGGACTCTTAGTCTGCTTACATCCACAAATAATGAGAATCACGTTTCCAAATTTAAGTACAGGCATTGTGCCTATGCAATTTTTTAATATTGTCAATTTTTAAACGATATCGTGGTAGGGACAGGTGAGGAACCTGGACTGTGGTAACCACACAAGCAGTCTAAAAGAAATACTCACTTTTAATTCCTTATCCAATTGTATGGTTGCTTTTGTAATTTCTAATTGGTCTACGGATGCGAAAGGATATAGAAGCATAAGGTTTTGATTTCTTCAAATAATACCAATTTCCGGAGCAAGATTGTTATTTATAAGTAATATAGGTGAAGTTTAATATATAATTTTGAAAAATTATATCATATTAATTAAATTATATCATATTAGGGAAGAGGTTAAAGATGGTAGTAGCCAAATGCTTCCAAAATTGATAAGGATGTGAAAAATTAGATTTCACAAGCATTAAACATATGGTCTTGATAAAAATAATAATATGGGATCCTTTTTGTTGTGGCAAAAAAGCTTGTTTAGTGGGGAAAGTTAAAAACATGGTATTTAATTTTTCATCAAGACTATCCGTGTAGCAAATGGGATGCATGTGTTACATGGCAATAGCAGTAAGTAAATGTCAAAGTTTTGTATTAGTCCATTCTCATATTGCTATAAATAAATACTTGAGACTGGGTAATTTATAAAGGAAAGCCATCTAATTGGCCCATGGTTCTGCACACTATACAGGAAGCATGATGCCTGCATCTGCTTGGCTTTTGGGGAGGCCTCAGGAAATTTATAATCATGGCAGAAGGCAAAGGGGGAACTAGCACATCACATGGCTAGAGCAGGAGCAAGAGAGGCAGGCAGGTGCTACACATTTTAAATTTCCCAGATCTCATGAGAACTCACTCACTGTCACAAGGACAGTAATAAGGGGATGCTACCAAACTATGCATTAGAAATCTACTGTCATGACCCAATTACCTCCCACCCAGCTCCAACTTCAACTCTGGGGGTCACATTTCAATGTGAGATTTGGGCAGGGACACACATTCAAACGATATTAAGTTTATTGTAGTTGATGACAACCTATATGAAGACATGGCTTAAAAAATATAACTACCACAGAGTAGAGTATTGTGAGTAACTTGGAGAAGCTTTCAAGGTAATAATTACCACATTTTCAGATGATGAGATTCTAGAAGGGATGCAAATGCAAGAATCCATATGATATCCAGAGAAGGAAATTATAAGCTGAATTTATCAATATTGTATATAAAAGATACAAATATACAGACTACAACTTTATGATAAGTAGCATTTGACCTAACAGTAGATGAAGCTCAAAATCTAATGTAGCTAACAGAATAAAATTAAACAAAATTCTAAAAATAATAATATAAAAGTAACACAAGTGCATACAGAGGATTTAAATTTGCCAATATGTTGAAAGGAAAGAGAAAGTTCAGCCCTTGTTATATTTAAATGTTGTTTATGCTAATATTATACGAATCTATGAACTGGCATACATTACAAAAACTATTCACTGAGAAACAGCTCATAAAACTTAACTTGCTTGTCCTGAAATTTTCATTAAATGTGACTTTTGTTCATTTTATTTTATATTTCAGATACAATTGAGAACTGATGGAGACAAGCCATCACTCCTTGTCATTCACAACTCAAAATAAACGTACAACATTAAAGGACAAAATTAGGGCTTCCAGAGAAATATATGGTGATATACTTTTAACGTTATTAAAAATGTGTTTGTTACTATTCTATCAAGAAAAATTTCAGTCATTGATTTACCAAAAATTTGTATTCTTCTTAAAATAATTGTACAAATGTGCTCTTTAAGCAGCAAGGTCAAAGTAGGGAAAGAGATGTTTATATTCTATAATAAAAAATGAATAAGAAGCTTTCATATAGTGGTCAAAAATTTAGATACATTTGACTCGAAAACTAAAAATCATACAGACCTATTTATCTTATTGAAGAATGTAATAATAATATATTATACAGTTTATAGTTATAGTAGAGGCTAACTTACTAGCCAGATGACATAAGAAACACTGCCTAAATTTTAAAAAACAGTTGATACACATGTTTCATTGAAATTAGTAAATTACACACACACACACACACACACACACACATATATATATATATATATATATATCTCCATTGCATTTTTCTTTATTCTCCGATTTCGGTGTCTAAACAATTACTTTCTATTTTATAAAATCCTTGCTACAATAAGTTTTATGATCTCATGTTGATCAAAATAGAGTTATGAAGAAAATCTGTTATATATATAAATATGGTGAGCCTTTGTAAATTATTTGCATGCCTATTAACTTAAAAAGGACATCTTTCTATATCAAATATAATGTAAAATAATTTTATATACTTTATTGTTTAGTGGGAAAATACGGTTTGGTCTTTTCTCTTTGTTACGTATTCTACTCTTCAACATAGCCATTTTGGATTTAATAAAGTTAAGGTTAAGAGAAGTAAAAATATTTTATATAATTTTTTTTTGTGAGTATGCAGCATGGCAAAACTAAAAACCTGTTCACCTGATATTTGAGCAGCCACTTAAAAATATATACTGAAGTCCAATTAGAAGTGCCAACCCGTATTTCTGAGACTGAGCACCCGTTTATGCTTTTTAGCAATAAAGAATGCATTTGGATTCATAAGAGGAAGAGAACCAATAAGAGAGAGAGAGAGTGTGTGTTTGTGTCTGTGTGTGTGTGTAGTAGAGAGACAGAGAAAGAGATATTTAATTGAAAGAATTGGTTCACATGACTGTGGGGGCTGGCAAGTCCAAAATCTGCAAATCTGCAGGGCAGGACAGTAAGCTGGAGATTCAGGGTACCTCAGACTTTTTCAGACTTTCAATAGATTGGATGAGATCCACAAACATTGTAGAGGTTAATCTGCTTTACTCAAAGCCTACTAATAAATGTTAAATGTATGTAAGTATACCATCACAGCAACATCCAGACTAGCATTTGATCAAAGAATTGACCACAGCCTACTCAAGATGGCACATAAAATTAAGCATGATAGGCTGGGAGCAGTGGCTCACACCTGTAATCTTTGCACTTTGGGAGGCCAAGGTGGGTGGATCACGAGGTCAGGAGATCGAGACCATCCTGACTAACACGGTGAAACCTCATCTTTACTAAAAATACAAAAAACTAGCCAGGCGAGGTGGCGGGTGCCTGTAGTCCCAGCTACTCGGGAGGCTGAGGCAGGAGAATGGCGTGAACCCGGGAGGCGGAGCTTGCAGTGGGCCGAGATGGTGCCACTGCACTCCAGCCTGAGTGACAGAGCGAGACTCTGTCTCAAAAAAAAAAAAAAAAAATTACGCATGATAAAGCAAAATCCATTTTACTTGAGAATAAAAGGTACTTATTACTGCTGGAGTATATTTGATTATTAAATTGGCTAACTAGTAAAGAAGGCAGTTCATTAAGTTAAAATAAAAGCAAGGCCTTTCACGAGGTTAGAGTCTAACCAACTTTGGTTTTTTCAGACTGTTTGAATCTGATATTTGACTTCTATAAAATTAAAAATGTGTTACTTAATAAACTATACTATATAGAATGTTGTAAAAATAACGATAGATAGCATGTGGAAAGAGAAATTGTTGACATACTTGTGGCAATTAATATCTATTGCTGTTATGTTTTAAAAAGCGGGGTTTTTTACAATATAAAAATTATTATTGAACTTCAAAGACCTATATTGTTGAGAGTAAATGAAATCGTTTGTGTTTATTTTTATGAATTTTCTTCCAATTCATTGTAGTTATTTTATGATATTTCTATGCTGAGTATAGAAGTCCAAAACTTTTATCAAAAATCTGGTGGATAGTAAGACAGAGTTTATATATCATTTCCTAAACATGTTTTTTGTTGTGCTTAGTTGATATCTAGTAAACATTATTTTTTGCTATTTTTAATTTATATCTAGTATGTTTCCGTTATAAGAATATATGTTTAAATACTCTTTCCAGTAAATAATCCAGTATATGTGTTGGTATATATGTGTGCAAATGTTTACATGTTTATTGAGGGATGTCTTTTGTCACTGCCGAAACTATATAAAAGAGTTTATAATATGCTACAAAATTCAAAGATTTTTTTTTGTTTGAATATATTAAATTATGGAATTACAGTAATCTTTCTTGATTTCATTTGTCTCTGTATATCACTGCACTTAGAAGCCAGAGCAACAATTTTTTTAAATTCCTAATTTTATAAAAATTTATAAAAATTTCTAATTTTAAAAAATTCCTAATTTTTGTAAAGGAAACTAAGTGAGGAAATGAGCTCACTGGTTCAGTTAGAAGCATACATACCTACCTAGAGAAAAACAGATGCTACCTTATACATGGTTGTAACAGCATAATTAGAGGGAAGGGATTGATGGTTGCCCTCCTTAAAGACAACCTACCACACATTCTTTTTTTTTTTTTTTTTTTTTTTTTTGAGACGGAGTCTTGCTCTGTGCCCCAGGCTGGAGTGCAGTGGCGCGATCTCGGCTCACTGCAAGCTCCGCCCCCACGGGTTCACGCCATTCTCCTGCCTCAGCCTCCGGAATAGCTGGGACTACAGGCGCCCGCCACCTCCCCCGGCTAATTTTCTTGTATTTTTAGTAGAGACGGGGTTTCACCGTGTTAGCCAGAATGGTCTCGATCTCCTGACCTCGTGATCCGCCCGTCTCGGCCTCCCAAAGTGCTGGGATTACAGGCTTGAGCCACCGCGCCCGGCCTACCACACATTCTTTTAAAGCACATGTACTGTGGATAGTTGTAAGTATGCTATAGATATTGATTAATTTAATCTTCTTGAACACACTATGTGGCAATTATTTTATTCATGAGACAAGAATATATACCTACAGTAAAAGTAGAAGTAATGTGGTAATTATGTATACCAGTCACTTTTCGACCGTCTCCCATCTTGAAATTGACTCCTCTGTGTCTAATTCTAGCACAATCCAAACATTAGTGTTGGTTATTAGAGAAAGAAAGAGAAAGAAACATATGAGGAAAGAGTCATGAAAGAAAAAATACATAGAGGCACTCATTTTTGAAATTTTATTTATAATTCTTCCGCAGCTTTTTACTCATAAGACAAAATACAATCTTGATTAATCTGATATTCATTAATTAAATGAATTGTTATTTCTTGTTTTATAATAACATTTCTCATTTTTGTCATAGGATTCTTTAAAATTTCAAACCATGTGTTATCCAGGTTACTAACTGTAGAGGTGCCAAATACTAAATTTCCATGAAAGTTCATGATAAAGTAATGTAATTTTAAATACATTCCTGTAATTTTTAAAGCTCTCCTTATGTTGCCAACAATTAATTAGACAAAAACATTAAATAGGCTTAATTTGTAGCATATTCCAACTACTATAAACACTAGCATTCTACTAAGCAAGTAGAAAAACATGATAGAGTTATAATTATAGACATTTTATTTTGCTTTAGAAAAAATCTAATTAATGTATTAAAATATGTCATGTTTAAAGTTCCATTTTGCACTTTATTAAATTTACCCAATCATCAATTAGAATATTCAGTTTTAAAGATGAAATTCACATATAATTTAATTTATTTTCTTTATTTCAACTTGCAATATGATAAAAAACAAAGTCTAAACTAAAATTGATTAATTTCACCATAATTTTACTCTACGCTGTTTTATATACTTTTACTTTCAAATCTTTTAATAATGACTTTTAAAATTATATTATGCAGGACATCTATTAAAGTTCTAGAATTGGACTGCCTGGGTGAGAGCTCTGTCACAGCTTACAATTTGATAGACTTAGCAAAAGTTCTTATTACTTTTTTTTAATCTTTTTTTTTTTTTTTCCAGTGACTGATGCCATGCATTAATTCATCATACAAATTTTTCATTGAGTGCCTTCAAAGTGGTAGATAAGAATCTGGCCACTGTGGAAACAGAGGTGAGCAAAAACAAAACATAGCTTATTTCCATGTGGCTAGAGAGGTCTCACAATCATGGCAGAAGGTGAAGGAGGAGCAAAGACACATCTTACAAGGTAGCAAGCAAGAGACCCGGTGAACTGCCCTACACAAAACCATCAAATCTTTTGAGACTTAGTCATTATCATGAGAACAGCACAGGAAAAACCCACCCTCATGATTCAATAACCTCCTACTGGGTCTCTCCCATGACATATGGGGATTATGGGCGCTACAGTTTTAGATGAAATTTGGGTGGGGATACAGAACCAAACCGTATCATCCTGCTCCTAGCCCCTCCTAAATCTCATGCCCTCACATTTCAAAACCAATCATGCCTTCCCAACAGTCCCTCAATGTCTTAACTCACTTCAGCATTAACTCAAAAGCCCACAGTCCAAAGTCGCATGTGAGACAAGCAAGTCCCTTCTACCTATGAGCCTGTAAACAAGTTAGTTACTTCCTAGATAGAACGGAGGTAGACACTGGGTAAATACACCCATTCCCAATGGGAGAAATTGGACAAAATGAAGGAGCTACGGGCCCCACGCAAGTTCAAAATGCAGAAGGGCAGTCAAATCTTAAAGCTCCAAAATCATCAGCTTTGACTCCAGAGTCTCACTCTGTCACCCAGACTGGAGTGCAGTGGTGCAATCTCGGCTCACTAAAACCTCTGCATCCTGGGTTCAAGTGATTCTCCTGACCCAGCCTCCTGAGTAGCTGGGACTAAAGGTGCACACCTCCACGCCCAGCGAATTTTCGTATTTTCAGTAGAGACGGGGTTTCACCATGTTGGCCAGATGATCTTGATATCTTCACCTTGTGATCCGCCCGCCTCGGCCTCCCAAAGTGCTGGGATTACAGGCGTCACCGTGCCCAGCTAGTATTTACTTTTTTTTAATTAAAAACTACCACAAGAAGCTGAAAATGAAGCCCTGCTATGAGATGTACAAAAACAAAAGAAATGAAGTTTATGTTGATTTATTTTCATAGATGTATATGTGCATGTATGTCAATACATGGTTATGTATATATACACGTCTTTGATTCCAGTTCTTTTATTTTTTTGTTTCTTGATTTGTTTTAAATTGTTAGAGAAAAATTGTGTAATAGAAAAAAAAAAGCTGAACAAGAATGAGCTTGAAGGATAATTGTGAGTAAAAGCAAAATAAAGACAAATTTGACTATTTTCTTCTCAGTCTTCAGTCGATGAGAGATTTAGTGTTAGTAGAAAGGTGGAAAGTGAATTTCAGGAGGAAAAAACATATCTCTAATTACTATAGCAATAAAAACAAGCTAGTTTTTTTTGTGCATCACCAATTAAAATTCCCAAATATTAAACTTTATTCATTAGTTAAGAAATTCATAAAGTCATAACATTTATCACTAAGTATAGGCTTATTACATTCTCTCCCAGAGTTGAGAAAATAATCTGTAGATTAATCTGAATGTGTCTATTTAATCATTTACTTAAATAGTATATATAGAAATACATGTTATAAATTTGTTATTGTTTTGCTTTATAATTTTTTTTACTATACAAATCCTATACTTCTGATAAGTTTATAATTGTTGACAAGAGAGAAATAAATTGATAACATAAATTTGTTCTCTTTAATTTTTTTTTTCTGATTTTATTCTGGTATGTGCACTAGGGATCATGGTATATAGCTGTGTAGCCACTGAGTGACAAACTAACCTTGACCTACTTATAATGAAATGTTGTGTTGTCACTCAGGCTCAAGAAGTCATTAAAGCTTGACAGCATTGCCTCCTGTCAGCTTTTTCCAAATCCCTGTTGAACAAAATGTCTACCAGAATTATGACTTTGTTTCACTATTTTTTTCTTGAAGTGACATCTTAACTAATTAAAAGTAACCTGTTGGATTTCAGTTTTGGACCTCTACAAGCTAAAGGTCAGCCTATTAAGGATTTTCTCATTGACAAGGCAGCTTTGCTTCTGATAGATATGTTTTCATAGCAAAATAGGGTAGAGGAAAAAGAAAAAAAAAAACAGTTCATCATAGAATATGAACTTTGGCTTAGTATATATTTTTTTCCTAAGCTTATGGTTCCTAGTCAATAAGCCATTAAATGTGAAGGGAAAAGCAAATACAAACCATAACCCATAACATAAATTCAGAGAAAATTTTTAAAGTAATTATGCTTATAACACAGATTCTAAAATTGCATGCATTCACAATTACAATTGAAATACTATATTGCAAGCTTGACCTTGAGTCTAATTTTTAGAAGATATTTAGGTCTATAAACAAGGTTTACATATTGAAGACGAAAAGACAAGCCAAAAGGATGAAATGAATTTTTTAAAAGAGCAATTTAAGTAAATTTGGCTTTCTTAAGGATCAAAGGAGATGAAAGAGCTCACAGTGAGTGTATGGAAATCATAAGCTAAGCTGCAATTTTTATCCATTAGCTATTCTCATATTTTTAAACATAAAAGAACCTGAGTGAGAAACAATGGGCACTTTGAATTAGTTCCCCCAGTAGCACTTTCCAATGCTTTTTCTGAGGAACCTTCAAATTTAACTTAGTTTTACTTGCTATTTGGCCTATAAATATAGCTAAATGTAACAAACAAAATAAAGAAAAACAAAGAAAAATCCATCAAAATTTTAAAAGGTGTTCTTTTATGCAAGGCGAAATATGTAAAGCAGACTATATTAATGATTGGCAAATAAAAGCAATCCACAAAGTAAACTATTGTATGCCATATTTGATGAGACGAAGCCATCACTAAACAAAAATTAATTTAGATCCACAATTAAAGAAATAAATTATTTCTTTTAATTATGAATTTGCAATTATATTATGGCCTTGGAGAGAGTTGGCAATGTGATTCTAAATCCTCCCTAAATCTAATAATGAAAGGAAACATAGGTGATTGCCTACTGTGAATTTTATCTTTCAAACAGTCAAGATTGTTGAGAGGTCCCGAGAGTTCATGCTAGTTCTTCATCTTCATGTAATGTTTGTCTTATCCAACTGCACTACTAAGGTGAACTTTTCTAATAACTAAGTATGTGTCCAATGTCCCTTTGAAACTATTCCTATTTCAAGGGTAGGTCCTGTACTGTGCACAGGGAGATCAAAGATGACTAGTCCTAACTAAGATTAATTAGAACTGGTAGAATAAGTAATTTATAAAAGAATCCTTGGTTGTTCAGAGGAAAATTATGTGAAGGTACAGGATTGAAAGCAGGAAAACCAGTTAGGAGGATACAATTAGAAGACAGGAGGAAAAATCCACACTGGGAAAGAAAAGCACCGGTAAAAATGAGTAGGAGAAAGGTCAAGAAATTATTAACTGAATATGTTTTATAAGGTGAAAGGAAGGGAAAATGAAGAATCAACTATAACCCCTAGATTTCAAGGTTGAGTATCTGCTAGGGTAGATGATCTTATCATTCACTGAGGTAAAATACTAAGGAGAAAAAAAAAAAGTTCAAGATTTAAAATTACTGAATTCAGTTTTGAGTTTGCTGAATTTTCAGTCTTCAGAATTCCCAGGCAAAAATAAAACATTATGAAAAAGATAAGCCTATGAGGACACTGCCTGCATGCCATTGTATAAAGAGAAATTGTGTGGGAACACTAGTCTAAGTGCATTCTTGAGATGCAGAATTTTTGTAAGAAGTTGAAATTTATGATTCTAAGAAACTCAGGCTTTCAACATAGGCTTTGGGTAATATAGACACTTTAAAAATGTTAAGTCTTCCAATCCATAAACACAGGATATATTCCTATTTATTCGTGTCTTTAATTTTTTTCATCAAAGTTTTATAGACTTCAGTGTACAAGTTTTTCACGTTCTTGGTTAACTTTGCTCATAAACGTTTTATTCTTTTGAATGCTATAGTAACTGGAAATGTTTAATCAGTTTATTTTTTGATGATTCACTGTTCGAGTATAAAAATACAACCAACTATTTTATGTTGATGTTTATATTCTGTAACTGTGTTGAATTCATTAGTTCCAAAAGCTTTTTTTTGAGTCTTTAGTGTTTGCTGGATGTGACATCATATCATCTTCTACCACTGATAATTTTACATCTTCCTTTCCAATTTAGATGCCTTTTATTTTTTTTCTTGCATATTTGCCCTGACTAGGACTTCCAATACTATTTTGAGAAAAGTGGCCAGAGTATGCATCTCTGCCTTGATTCTGATATTAGAGAAAAAGTTTACCATTTTTACCACTGAGCATAATGCTAGCTGTGGGCTTGTGTTATATGTCCTTCCTCGTTTTGAGATAAATTCCTTCTATACCTAGTTTCTTGAGAGTTTTGCCATAAACTGTACTATATTTTGTCAAATGCTTTTTTTGTATCTATTGAGATAATCATGCCATTTTTATCCTTCATTCTGTTCACGTGCTGAATCACATTAACTGGTCAATTAAATAGCCTTCAGATACTCTAATAAAGTATAAAGTATATAAAGAGAAAACTCCTAAGAGATCCACAAATAATACATAAAAATGAAAAAAACTAACATTGCTGTTCATTGAAATTATAAAATAATTAAATATCGACTAATAGCACCCCAATTTTTTCTATAAAATCTGTTCATATAGCCAGTTTCTACATTCATTAATAAATGTGTTACTTTAATAGAAGCTAGAGGTATATTATGTTCACTGATACTGTAAAAATAATACCTCATAAAAAATGGGTCAACTGATTTTTTGAAAAGAGCATGATCAGACATACTTCATGTATGTCGTTGCCAAATGTTATATTATTTTTAAATTACATTTTTAATCAAAATGCTGAATATATATCAGGTGTGCTAAGCAAATATTAGTTGATATTTTAAAGTGGAAATAGGCACTACTAAGTAAGTTAGAAATTAAAATTGCTGTTGGTTTTAACAAAGGAGGTGACAGTACTAGGGAAGCTGATAGTGTAACTCTCAATCCAAGGTTGAAAGCTTCAGGACTGAGGAAGCCACTAGGATAAGCCTTAGAGTCCAAAGGCTGGTGATCATGGAGTTCTTCTGTCCAAGGTAACAGAAGTAAAGTCTGTCCCAACACTTGGAGAGAGATTAATTTGCCTTCTGTATTCATTGTATCTGGGCCCCTGGCTGATCTAATGCTGTTCCTCACCATTGAGGACAGGTGTTCCTCATCTAGTCCACTCAGACTCACACTAATCTGGAAACATCCTCAGAGATACACTCAAAATAATGCTTTACCAGATTTCTAGATATCTGATATGGTTTGGCCTGTGTCCCCACCCAAATCTCATCTCAAATTCTAATCTCCATATTTCAAGGGAGGGATCTGGTGGAAGGCGATTGAATCATGGAAACAGATTTCCCCGATGCTGTTCTCATGAGATCTGATTGTTTAAAAGTGTGTGGCATTATCTCCCCTTGCTCTCTCTTTCTCCTGGCACCACACAGGATGTGCCTTGCTTCACCTTTGCCTTTTGCCATGATTGTAAGTTTCCTGAGGCCTTCTCAGTCATGCCAAAATGAGTCAATTAAACCTATTTTCTTTATAAATTACCCAGTATCAGGTAGTTTTTTATAGCAGTGTGAAAATGTACTAATGTAGTGTTCTTTAATACAGTCAAATTAACACCTAATATTCAGTCCACAAGTCTATTCTTTGTCAACTCGGCACCCATATGTACTTCCTTAAACCTTACTTAATATCAAAATAAAGACAATAACAAGGTAAAAGTTATATCTAACACAATGAACTAATATGATGCAACCATCTTGCATACAACCAAAAACACACTAATCCATTTTTTAGAATTCAGCTTTAAGGGTTTCGGCATTTGAGATTTTAATCTTTTAGAATTGTGACTTACAGGATTTTAAAAGTTAGGGATAAGAGCTTCTGATCTTTTAGAATTTCAATATTTAGGATTATGGCATTTGGGATTGTGTCTTTTAGGATTATCATCCATATCACAGAGAAAGCTATATGTGGGGCGAAGAGGACGACTTAGGCAGAGGGAAGAACATATTTGAAAACTTGAAATGGGGAGTCACTTCTAAGATGGTCAAATAGGAACAGCTCCAGTCTTCAGTTCCCAGCAAAATCAAAGCAGAAGACGGATGATTCCTGCATTTCCAACTGAGCTCTGAAGACAGCACTGGTTCTCTCAGCGATTCATCAGGGATCTAGAACTAGGGATACCATTTGACCCAGCCATCCCATTACTGGGTATATACCCAAAGGATTTTAAGGCATGCTACTATAAAGACACATGCACATGTATGTTTATTGTGGCACTATTCACAATTACAAAGACTTGGAACCAACTCAAATGTCCATCAATGATACAATGGACTAAGAAAATGTGGCACATATACACCATGGAATACTATGCAGCCATAAAAAAGGATGAGTTCAGGTCCTTTGCAGGGGCATGGATGAAGCTGGAAACCATCATTCTCAGCAAACTATCACAGGGACAGAAAACCAAACACCACATGTTCTCACTCATAGGTGGGAGTTGAACAATGAGAGCACATGGACACAGGGCGGGAAATATCGTACACCGAGGCCTGTCAGGGGGTGAGGGGCTGGGGGAGGGATAGCATTAGGAGAAATACCTAATGTAAATGACTAGTTGATGGGTGCAGCAAACCAACATGGCACATGTATACCTATGTAACAAACCTGCACATTGTGCACATGTACCCTAGAAGTTAAAGTATAATGTAAAAAAAGACCATGAAATGGCATTATATATTTTGAAAATGATGTTATATATATCATGATTTATATATATATATTATATATATGTGTGTGTGTGTGTGTGTGTATATATGTTTATGGTACAAGAAATGTAATAATCTATTATTCCAAAGAAATATTCAGTGTTTATACTTTGAAATAATTTACATTTTATATTAAGGAATTTGCACTTTTTATATTTATCCTTTCACCTATGGAAAGCCAGTAGTGGCATTATTGGCCACAGAGGAAATGGGAAAAATGAATAAATGATCAAATTTGCTTTTGTAAAAAGTTAACACTCCTGACAGTGTGAAAAACGAACATGTGTGTAAACAGATTTGTAGCAAAAGAGCATTTAGCAAGTTACCAATGGGAAATGATATGAGAAAGAGCCAACATAAGGATTAGTGGGTTGGGAGGAAGAGAGGAAATAGTGGAAATATTTCTAAGGTATTAAATTTAAAGACTGAAAACTTATATGTTGATATCACTATGCCATATACTAAAAATGTTACTAAAGATGAAATGTATAACATAAAGTTAAAATAAATGTAAACATTTTTAAAAGAAGATAATATTAGGAGAATCCAGAGCAAGATGCCTAAATGGAATCCTCCAGCAATGATCCCTTCTGCAGGACCATTGAATTGAACAATTATGCAAACAAGGAAGCACCTTCGTAAGAACCAAAAATCAACTGATCAATCACAGTAGCTGCTTTGAACATTATATCAAGGAAAAAGGCACTGAAGATGGTAGAAAAGATAATCTTGAATTGCCAACAACACCCCTGCCCCAGTCACTGGCAGTGACCACATGGCACAGAGAGAGAATCTATGTGCTTGTAGTAGAGAGAGCACAGTGACTGTGGGACTTTGCATTCAAATGCAGTGCTCCCTTGTCACAGTGGAAAGCAACACAGGGAAGAGTTGGTGGTTTTCACAGAGAGACCATTTAGACCAGCCCTACACAGAGGAGAATCGTCTATCTTAGCAGTCAGAATCTGAGTTCCAGCTGACACCACCACCATAAGCTAAAGTACTCCAGTGTCTCAAATAAACTTGAAAGGCAGTATAGGCCACAGGACTGCAACTCCTGGGCAAGTTCTGGTGCTCCGCTTGTTTAGAGCCAGTGATCTTGGGGTGTATGTGATCTCATGAGAAATCAGCTGGGCTGCTCAAGGGAGTGTTTGCATCACCCCTCCCACAACTCCAACTAGCACAGCTTGCAGCTCCAGGAGAGACTCCTTCCTTCCACTTGAGGAGAGAAAAGGGGAGAGTAAAAAGGTCTCTGTCTTGCAACTTGAATACTAGCTCAACCACAGTAGAAGAGAGCAAAAGACAAAGTCCCGAGTCATGTGTTTCAGGCCTTAGCTCCCAGATGATACTTCTAGACACACCTTGGGCCAGAAGGGAACCCCCTACCTTGAAGGGAAAAACCTAGTCCTGGCAGGTTTCATCACCTGCTGACTAAAGATCCCTTGGACCTTAAATAAACGTCAGTGATTACCAGGCAATACTCATGGTTGGCCTTTGATGAGACCCAGTACCATGCTAGCTTCAAGTGTGACAGAGAGTATTGTCAGCTGCTCTGGCCATGGGAGAGACTCTTTCTGCTTGAGAAAAGAAGATAGGCTAAAAAGGACTTTGTCTTGCAGCTTGGGTACAAACTCAGCCGCAGCAGGTTAGAGCACCAATCAGGCTCTTGGGGTTCCCACTTCTAGGCTTTGGCTCCTAGATGGCATTTATGGACCTGCCTTGGACCAGAGGGGAACCCACCCCTGAAAGGAGAGAAGCAGGCCTGACACCATTCACCACAAGCTGAATGAAAAGCCTTTGGGATTTGAGTGAACATTAGTGGTAGCCAGGCAGTACTCACCATGGGCCTGGGACAGTGACGGCCATGGGGAGAAACTCCTTCTACTTCAGGAAAGGAGAATAAATAATGGGAAAAACTGTCCTGCAGCTTGAGTGCCAGAACAAAACAGCTACAGTAGTATAGAGCATCAAGTAGATTCCTAAGGATTTTTACTCCAGGCCTTGGCTCTCAGATGGTATTTCTGGACCTGCTGTGGTCCTAAGGGGAGTTCACCACCATGAAGGGAAGGACATAGTCTAGCTGGTTTCACCACCTGCTGACCGAAGAGCTCTTGTACCTTAGGTGAACATTGGCTGTAAACAAGCAGTGGTCACTGTGAGCCTTGGACAAGACTTAGTGCTGTGCTGGCTTTGGGTCTAACCCAGTATAGTCCTAGTAGTGGTGGCCACAGAGCTGCTTGTGTCACCCCTTCACCAGATCCAGGCAGCTTAACACAGAGATAGAGACTTTGTTTGTTTGGGAGAAAATAAAGTAAGAGAACCAGAGCCTCTGCCTGATAATTCAGACAATTATTCTGAATCTTATCCAATACCACCAAGATGGTACCTCTAAGAGTCTGCAAGAAACACAGCTTTACAGGGATGGGGGTGCCCCTAATGCCCGTATAGTTGCAGTGACCAAAGAGATAGATAAAAATAGTCAATTCCCTTTGAATACATGGAAAACCTTCCAAAGAAGGATGGGTACAAAGAAGCCCAGACTGTGAAGACAATAATAAATACCTAACTCTTCAATGCCCAGACATTAACAAATATCCACGAACATCAAGAACATCCAGGAAAACATGACCTCAGCAAGTGACCTTTCAGACAGAGAATTCGAAATAGCTGTATTGAGGAAGATCAATGAAATTTCAGATAAACGCGAAGAAGGAATTTAGAATTCTATCAGGTAAATTTAGCAAAGAGAATGAAATAATTGGGAAAAGAATCAAGCAGTAATTCTGGAGCTGAAAAATGTGAATGACATACTAAAGAACACATAAGTCTATTATCGGTAGAATTGATCAAGCAGAAGAATTAGTGAGCTCAAAGACAGGCTATTTGAAAACATACAGTTGGAGGGTGAAAAATAGAGAAATGAAAAGAATAAAGCATGCCTACAGGATCTAAAAAACAGCTGCAAAAGGGCAAATCCAACAGTTATTGACCTCAGAGAGGAGGTAGAGAGACATGAGGGTAGCAAGTTTATTCAAAGGGATAATAACAGAAAATGCTCAAAACCTGCAGAAAGACATCAGCGTTCAAGTGTAACGAGGTTATAGAAACCAAGCAGATTTAATTGAAATAAAACTACCTCAAGGCATTTAATAAACTCCAGAAGGCCAAGGAAAAAGAAGATCCTAAAACCAGAAGAGAAAAGAAACAAATAACATTCTAAGGAGCTCCCACCCATCAGGCATCAGACTTCTTAGCAAAATTGTCCAGGTCAGGAGAGAGTGACATAACATAATTAAAGTGCTGAAGGAAAAAAAGTTACCCTAGGATGGTATATTCATTGTAAACTTTCAAACAGAAAAGAGGAATAAACACTTTTCTAAATAAACAAAAGTTAGGAAATTTCATCAACAGTAGGCTTGTCCTGTAGGAAATGCTAAAGGGAGTTCTTCAGTATGAAAGAAAAGGACATTAACAAGCAATTTTTTAAAAATCTAATGGTAAAAAAACTCACGGGTAAACGTGCAGACAGACACTGAATATTATAAAATTGTAATTGCGATGTATAAATAACTCATATCCTGAGAGATCAAAGCTCTAATAAAATATCTCTCAGCAAAGAAAACATAATATAGTGTTTCCCAGCAAGGAAATGCCCAGGACTCAATGGTTTTATTGCTGAATTTTACCAAGCATTATAGAAAAACTATAAATAGAAGAGGGTGGAATACTTCCAAAACCATATGATCATTTCGATCAATGCTGAAAAAAACTTTTGATAAAATTCAACAACTTTTCCTGATAAAAACCGTCAGGAAACTGAGAAGAAGCAAACATTAATACAGTAAAAGCCATATAAAAGAGACCCACAGCTGGCATCATACTGAATTGGAAAAAACAGAAAGTCTTTCCTGTAAGATTTGGAACAAGTCAAGGAGGTCCACTTTAATCACTGTTAATCAAAGTAGTACTGGAAGTCCCAGGTAGAGTAATCAGACAATAGACAAAAAAAAAAAAGAGGTCAAATTATTCTTGGATACCGATGACATAGTTTTATATTTGGAAAAACTGAAAATATCTACCAAAAAACTGAAAAACAAATTCAGTAAAGTTGCAGGATATAAAATCAACAAACAAAAATCAGTAGTATTTCTATATGCCAACAGTGAAAAATCTGAAAAGGAAATCAAGAAACTAATCCCATTCACAATAGCCACAAGTAATATAAAATACAAAGGAACTAACTTAACCAAAAAAGTGAAAGATCTCTATAATAAACACTATAAAACACTAATGCAAGAAATTGGAGGGGAAACAAAAATAGATATTCCACATTCATGGATTGAAAGACTCAATATTATTAAAATGTCCTACTACCCAAAGCAACCTGCAGATTCAATGCAATCCCTATCACAATATCAGTAACAATTACAGAAATAGAAAAAACAATCCTCAAATTTATATGGAACCACAAAAGAACCAGAATACTCAGTTACCATAAGCAAAAAGAACAAAACTAGAGGAATCACATTACCTGACTTCAAATTATACTACAGAGTTATAGTAACCAAAACAGCATAGTACTGGCATGCAATGAAAAGTGCTGGAGAAAACTGGGTATCCATATGCAGAAGAATGAAACTAGACGTCTACCTTTCACCATACACAAAAATCAAATCTACACGAATTAAAGGCTTAAATCTAAAATTTCAAAGTATAAAATTACTTAGACAAAACACTGAGGAAACTCTCCAGAAGATTGGTCTGGGCAAAGATCTCTTGAGCAATACTCCACGAGCACAGGTACCAAAGCAAAAATGGACAAATGGGATCATGTCAAGTTAAAGAACTTCTGCACAGCAAGGGATACAATCAACAAGATGAAGAGACAACCCACAGAATGGGAGAAAACATTTGCTAACTAACCGTCGGACAAGGGATTAATAACCAGAATATATAAGGAGCTCAAACAACTATATATAAAAAATGTAATAAACCAATTTAAAACATGGGCAAAAGATCTGAGTAAACATTTATCAAAAGAAGACATACAAATTGCAAGTAGTATGTGAAAAGGTGCTCAAAAATCATTGATCATCAGAAAATACAAATTAAAACTACAATGAGGTATCATCTCACTCCAGTAAAAATGACTTTTATCTAAAAGACAGGCAATAACAAATGTGCATGAGGCTGTGAAGAAAAGGGAACCCTGGTACATTACTGGTGAGAATGTTAATTAGTAAAAGTGCTATGGAGAACAGTATGGAGGTTTCTCAGAGTGTTTCCAAAGTGTTATGGAGAAGAGTATGGAGGTTTCTGCATTTCCACATTTATTGCAGCACTATTTAAAATAGCCAAGATTTGGGAGCACCCTAAATGTCTATCAACAAAAGAATGAACAAAGAAAATGCAGTACTTATACACAATGGAGTACTACTCAGCCATAAAAAGGAATGAGATCTTATCATCTGCAACAACATAGATGAAACTGGGGGACCTTATGTTATGTAAAATAAGGCAGGCACAGAAAGACAAACTTTGCATGTTCTCACACGTCTGTGGGAGAAAAAAATTAAAATATTTGAACTCATGGAGATAGATAATAAAATGATGGTTACCAAGGCTAGGAAGGGTGGTGTCTGTGTATCAGGGGAGCAGAATTGGGATAGGTAATGGCTACAAAAATATAGTTAGGTAGAATGAATAAGATCTAGTATTTGGTAACCAAACAGGTGACTACAGTCAACAATAATTTATTATACATTTTAAAATAACTTGATCTTAAAAACAGTGATAAGATAAATGCTCGAATTGATAGATAACCCATGTACTCCACTGTGATTATTACTCATTGTATTCCTATAACCAAATATCTCTTGGATCCCATAAATATATACACCTACTATGTGTCCATAAAAATTAAAACTGAGAATTGTGAAAGAAAAAATATCAGTGAAAATAGAAATAAATATAGAAAGAGAAATTACTTGTTAAGAATTTAAAAATGCTACCAAATAAATGATGATAGATTAGATACATTAAGTAATAACATTTCTGAATTAATCATCGTATGTAGATTGTTGAAATGGTAAATAGTAAAGTGGCAAAATAAGTGCATGGAAGTATTTATAATGAATACTAAAGAAGAATATTTAAATACCATTTAATATTTTAATAAAATCATATAAAAATATATTAACAGACATGTCTTCAAATAACAAATGATGAATAAAATTTAATAAAGCTGATCAAATTTATAAAATAAAATCATATTGATTTATTCTTTAAACTATTAGTTTGTTGTATTAAAACAATATTTTAATAGTAAGTGTGTTGTGATATTAGTAAACTTAGACTTCCAAAGAAGTATTATTCAGTCATTATTTAGTAATAGTCATATTAATGTTTTTAGTTATTATATCATGAAAACTGCATCAAAGTAATTTTAACTGCAACTATATATATAAAACATATATATATATATATATCAGAGTGTTTAATCAGAAAGTGACTTATAAGGCCTTTTAAAGTCTACACAAACAAAAAGTTGTATTTATAATGCAAATTAATCAGGAGTAACCTCTATATTTGATATATGCTGACCCTGTAATAATTGATAAATTGCATAGTACATTATTTTCAGTCGAGTGCTTTCAAATATAAGTCAAGGATTTCCTTTCACAAAAAGCTCACTATTTTATTAGAGAGCTTATATAAATCACTTCCCTTGGCTTCTGCAAAATCATTATTTTAACTTCAACAACAGTATATTGATCATCTCATTGTATAGATAAATGAAAATTGCCTACCCTCTTAAAATGCCATTTTCCTTTGAACTTATACATTCACATATTTTTCTAAGTCATATATCAAACAAAAAAATTATTCTAATTAAGTCTTCAAAATACTCAAAATGAATACTTTCTTATTCCATTTACTTTTCCACCTGTATTTAATGAATAGAAGGTTTAAATTTAACTTATTGTTTTCTAACAATGTCTTATAAATAGTTTGGGAAAATGAATCGGGGTTAATAGCAAATGCAGTCTTTATAAATCCGTATTACCTATTCAAATATTCTTGAATAATTTCTGTATTTATCAGATATTTTATTTTTATCAAGGAATTTCTGGTCAAATGGGAGGTAGTTGGGATATTGATAGGTGTGTACCATATTTGTGAATTTTTTTTTTTCCAGCTTGCTCAGCCTACTGCTACCACTGCTTGTGCATATGCATAACATCCAGAGGGCTGAGGTCCAGCCTGCTGCTGCTATTACAATTTTCAGTGCTATGCATACTGGCCAGTAGCCTAAGAACTGTCTCACCCAGTTCACTGCTGCCACTGTCATGCAACCTGGAGGCCCAAATGACACATTCTGGTTTCCCACTGTCACAGCCAGTGCAACTGTATGACACCCTGAGTCCTGAGAATCTGCACATAGAGCTCACTGTAGCCACCACTGTTGTGCAAAGACTGGTCTGGCTGCCATCCTTATACCGAACAAAGCATTGCCATAGCCTAGGCCACTAAGGAACTCACAGACACCACCAGCATTGAATACAGCCACAGAAATTATGTGGAGACTACATTAACGCACCCACCCAGAATCAAAGGAAAGCAAACTACACCACTAACATTATAGATACATCTACAGAAAAAAATATTTTCCTAGGAAATCCAACCCAAAAAATTGTAAGAAGTGACTGTTATACCAGCTGCACAGATAGGAATGTAAGGACACAAGAAACATTTAAAAAACAAGAAAACATGACATTTCTAAAGGAACAATAATTCTCCAATAACAGTTCCCAAGGAAAAGAAAATCTATTAAATGCCTGAAAAAAAATCGAGATAATTATCTTAGGAAAACACTGAGATTCAAGAGAACACAAATAAGCAAAGGTGTCAGTGGGAAAAAATTCCATAGCCTGGATGAGAAATTTAACAAAGAGTTAGATATCTTAAAAAATAACCAAACAGAAATTCTGGAAGTAAATAATTCAATGAAATGAAATAAAAATACATTCAAGGACTTCAACAATAGATAAGATGGAGCAGAAGAAAAAATTTGTGAACAGAAAGATAAAGCTTTTGAAATAACCCAGCCCGAAAATAAGTAAATAAAGTTCAAAAAGGAATGGAGGAAGGAGGCAAGGTTAGGACCTCCTCCTTCTCTGTCTTGCTCCTACTCTCACCATGTGACGCACCTGCTCCCTTTTCACCTTCAACCATGACCAGAAGATTCCTGAGGCCCTCATCAGAAGCAGATGCCAGTGCCATGCTTATACAATCTGCAGAACCATGAGCCAATTAAAACTCTCTTATTGATAAATTACCCAGTGCCTGATATTCCTTTAGAGCAATGAAAACTGACTAACATACATACCAAGATTTAAAGAAGAAATAAAAATCTAAACATATCAATATTGAGTACAAGAGTGAATCAGTGATAAAGTCTCCCAACAAATAAAAACCCCGGACCTCATGGTTTTACTGCTGAATTCTACCAAACTTTTAAAGAAGAACTAGTATCACTTTCTCTCAAACTAGTCCCTAAAAAATTGAAGAGGAGGGAATTTTTCTAGCCAACTCAATGAGGCCAGAATTACCCTGATATCAAAATCAGACAAGGATACAAAGAGAAAACTACAAGGAAATATTCCTGATGGACATAGAAGCAAAAATCTTTAACAAAATATTAGCAAATGAAATACAACACACAAAAAAAGATAATATGCCACAATCAAGTGAAATTAATTCCAAGGATGCAAGGATGGTTCAACAGATGTATTCAATAAATGTGACACATCACATAAACAGAATGAGGACAAAAACCACATAATTTTCTCAATAGATGCTGAAAAAGCATTTTAACACAATTTAATATCTCTTCCTGATAAGAACTATCAACAAATTAGACACAGAAGGAAAATACCTTAGCATAAAACAGGCCACATATGACAAAACTACAGCTAACATAGTTAATGGAGAAAAGCTGAAAGCTCTAAGAAATAGAAAGAACAAGGATGCTCCCTCTCAGCACTCTTATTCAATATAGTAATGGAAGTCCTAGACAGAGCAACTAGACGTGAGAAAAATATAAAAAGCATCCAGATTGGAAGAGAAGCAGTAAAGTTGTCATTCTTTGAAGATAACATTGTGCTTTATGTAGAAAAATGTAAAGATTCCACCAAAAAAACACTTGGAATTGATAAACAAATTTGATGGAATTGCAGGATACAAAATCAACACAAAAAGTTGTATACATTAATAATGTACTAGCTGAAAAAAGAAATCACAATGAACTGTTATTCAGCCATAAAATAAAATAAAATCATGTCATTTGCAGCAACATGAATGGAACTTGAAGACATTAAATAACATAAGCCAGGCACAAAAAAAATTTTGCATTTTCTCCCTCATAATTGGGAGTTAATTTTTAAACTGAACTCATAGAGGTATAGAGGAGAATGATAGTTATCAGAGGTGAGGTAGGGTAGCAGGATGGAGGATGAGATTAAAGTGGATATAGTTAATGAGTATAAAAAATTAGAATGAATAAAATCTACTATTTGGTAGTACAATAGGTTTACTATAGTTAATAATAATTTTTTGTATACCTTAAAATAGTAAAAGAGAGGAATGGGAATGTTGCTAACACAAAGAAATGATAAATGTTTGAGATGATGAATGCCTCAATTACTTTAATTTTATTTTACCCCATCAATATGTAAAATTATTATACATCCATAATAATTTTAAACATTAAAATTAAAAAATGGGAAATCAAGAAAGTAATCCCATTTAATATCTCTACTAGGAATAAAATAAAATGATCAGAAATAAATTCAATGAGAGTGGTTAAAGACTTCTATAGTGAAAACCAAAAATACATTGATGAAAGAAGTAGAAGACACAACCTAATTGAAAGATACCCCATGCTCATAGATTGGAGAAATTAATATTTTTAAATGACTATACTACTCAAGGCAATCTACAGATTCTTTGCAATCTCTATCAACATCTCAATGACAATCCTCACATAAATTTTTAAAAAGTATTCTAAAATGTGTGTAAAACCAGAAAAGACCCTGGATAGTCAAAGCAATTCTGAGCAAAAAGAACAAAACTGGAGGCAGACTACCTGACAAAAAAATACACTGCAAAACAAAACAGCATGGTATTGGTATAAGTAAAGACACACAGACTAATGAAATAGAATAGAGAACTCAGAAACAAAGCAACATTTTACATTCAAATGATTTTTTAAAATGGTATCAAGAATATATATTGTGAAAGGGAACAGTCTCTTTAATAAATGATGTTGGGAAAATTGGATATTTATATGCAGAAGCATAAAAGTAGCCCACTATTTTTCACCATTTACAAAAATCAACTCAAAAAGGATTAAAGGTGTAAACATAAGACTAAAAACTCTAAAGCTACTAGAAAAAAATGGAGAAATTCGTCAGGACATTGGTCTAGACAAGGATTTTATAGCTAGGACTTTAAAAGCATAGGTGAAACATGTATAGACAAATGGTACTATAGCTTCTGCACATTGAATAAACAATTAGCAGAGTGAAGAAACAGCCTGTTGAATGAGAAAAAATATTTGCAAACTATTCATCTGACAAGGGACTATTATCCCGAAAATACAGGAATTTACACATCTCAATGGTAAAAGGAAAAATAAGACAAATAATCCCAGTAAAAAGTGGGAAAAAGACAGACATTTTTCAAATGAAGACATATGAATGGCCAAAAAACATTTGAAAAAATGCTCAGCATTTCTAATCATCAGGAAAATTCAAATTAAAGCCACAATCTTACCCCAGTTGGGATAGCTATTATATAAAAGACCAAAAATAACAAATGCTGGCAAAGATATGGATAAAAGAAAACCCTTATACACTGTTGATGGGAATGTAAATTAGTATAATCATAGTGGAAAACAGTGTGGAAGTTTCTTAAAACTCAAAAAACAGAATTACCATATGATCCAGCAATGCTATTAATGGATATTTATTCAAGGAAAGGAAATCAGTGTATCAAAGGGATACCTACAACCCATGTTTATTTCATTACCATTCACAATGGCTAAGATATCGAATCAACCCAAATGACCATCAACAGATAAATGGATAAAGAAAATGTGGTAAATATACATAATAGAATAATATTCAACCATAAAAAAATGCAATTCTGTCATTCATGGCAACATGGATGAGCCTGGAGGACATTATATTAAATGCAATAAGACAGGCACTGAATGATAAATACTGCATGTTCTTACTTTTATGTGAGTATTTTGAAAATTCTGATCTCATGGAAGTAGAGAGTAAAATTGTGGAAATTAGAGGCTGGGAAGGGCGGAGTGGAAGGAAGATGGGGAGAAGTTAGTTAAGAGATACAAAATTGGCTGGGCGTGGTGCCTCATGCCTACAATCCCAGCACTTTGGGAGGCCGAGGTGGGTGGATCACAATGTCAGGAGTTAAGAGACCAGCCTGGTCAATGTGGTGAAACCCCATCTCTACTAAAAATACAAAACTTAGCTGGGCATGGTGGTGTGTGCCTGTGGTCCCAGCTACTTTGGAGGCTGAGGCAAGAGAATCACTTGAACCCAGGAGGCAGAGGTTGCAGTGAGCTGAGATTGTGCCACTGCACTCCAGCCTGAGTGACAGAGCAAGATTCCATCTCAAAAAAAAAAAAAAAAAAAAAAAGAGAGAGAGAGAGAGAGCGATACAAAATTACAGCCAAATAACAGAAATGAGTTCTGGTGTTCTGCAGTACTGTAGATAAATATGGTTAACAATAACTTATTTCATATTGTTAAAAAGCTAGAAGAGAGGATTTTGAATGTTCACAGCACAAAGAAATGACACATTTGAGGTGATAGATATGGTAATTACCCTTATTTGATGATTATATATTGTACACATGTATTGAAATTTTGCTCCATGCCCCTAGAATATGGAAGATTATTGTGTGTGAACTAAAAATTAAAGGAAAAATGTTGTATACCAATTGAGTGAAATAGACTAATGACCCAAATTCTATTTTTCAGTGTGTGTGTTTAGTTCTTTATTTGTTTGTGTTTATTCTGTTATGGTTCTCAATACACTCTAATTATATATTAATATTTCTAATTCCTTTAAATGGAATGGAAGAAGATGCTGTCCTGCTTCCACTAGTATATCCTAGAAAATCGGGTAAAATAAGATAATTGAAAGAAGAAACATTGCATGTACAAGTGTTTTGGATAGATTAACTCACAAATGAAATGATTGTAGAGTGTCTGGGAATCCTGTTCAGCATGTTTTTGAATGAAGATAAGCTTGGATAAAAGTGAACACTCTAATAAATGCACTATTTCTAGATCAACTAAACCTACATCTTTTGTGCATCCTACTGATAAAATAGTTAATTCATCCCATATCAAATATATTCTCTTCTGGTTAAAACTTGACTGAAGAAAAAATGATCAAGAAGGAGATAATTGAATCAGCTAGGATGTCTTATCAAATGAGCCATGAAAATTGTTGTATGGCATTCATTCAATTGGAAACACCATTGAAAATGCCTCCACTTTCCTGCTGTTAGATGTTCACTGTTCATTAAGGATGCCCAGGCTTGTTCCCAGCATCTTAAACCATGCTCTGTCTTTCCTTAGAGCAGGCAATGTAATGTTGTTTGCAGACTCAGAAGGTAGAATGGTTG
The DNA here is from genome assembly GCF_003255815.1 of Theropithecus gelada. NCBI lineage: Eukaryota > Metazoa > Chordata > Mammalia > Primates > Cercopithecidae > Theropithecus > Theropithecus gelada. The sequence goes on along the minus strand of NC_037680.1, from coordinate 61,798,600 downwards.
GCTTAAAAAAGCTTTTCTCTACTACTTCCTAAAAGGGTAATCTGTAGAAAATTTCTCAACCTCTTTAAAGCCTCAATTTCCTCATCTGTAAAACCTAAATATAAACAACATATTTACTATCTCTTTTATTTTCACGATAACATTAATATTCAGCGCTTAGCACAGAGCCTGGATACTAGTAATAACTGTTAAGAGTTGTCATTTTTCTTGTTTAGTTTGTAAGGTTTATTTTTGTTTTGTTTTGTTTTTTAGGTCTTATTGATTTGCCCTACTAAAAGCAAAGCTGACCACAACAAAAATATTAAGAGAAAACTCATCTGTGGGAGAAGCATGAGAGAGTGGTGCCTATCTATCAGCATGCATGAATGGAACTTTGCAAATGATAAACCTATTGAATATAAGATGTCCATGCTATTGGATTCTTAATCAGTTTTGACAACAAAAATTCTCCAAAACAAGAAACAGAATCTAATAGAATTAAGAAGAAACCATCTATTTCTCATTCAGATTTAAAATGCCTTTCACTGCCTTGAGGGTCACCACATTCTATATAATTTTATATATGTGCATGCATAGAAACATGCATGTATCACACCAGAAGGTGACATTTCAAAATATACACAGATTTCATGTTTACAGTATTAATAAATTATCATTATTTTAATATATACTGTATAACCTGCTGCCAGAAACCGGTATGAAAAGATTTATAAAAGAAGAATCAATCAGTCAAATTCTCCTCGAATGTATTCCTTACAGATTCTATGTATTATTGTAGTTGCTATTGTTGTTGCTATGGAGGAAGATAAAATGGTAATAAGAATTTATAATTAATGTAGAGTTACAAGCTTCATGTTAGGGCTACTATAGGCTTTTATGAATCCATAAGCCATAAGTTTAATATATAAATTATAACGTTAAGTAAGAGTTAGAGAGATGAAGAATGGAGGTAAGAAAGCATGTAATGATTCTGGAAGATAATGTAATAAAGTTTAATTTTAAGTGGTGATAGCATGGCAGGTGTTTATAGCAAAATCATACAACAATTAAAGAATGATCAAAAATTTATTTTGATACATATTTTGAAAGTAAATTTCGAGGGCATCGAAAAGTCATTTTTAAAAGTCTGGTTTTAATCCTAAATTAATGGGGTCATTGCAGTATTTTAACATTTGAGATTGATTAAAATTTTTGAAATGGGTGTGTGTAATTATTTCTTAATCCTAATATTTACTTTTTAGAAATTAGAATGAATTTATAAAAACATGGAAGAAGATGTCCTAGGAACAGTGAACATAAACAAATCCTTCAAGTTTTGTTACAAGAAAGACAAATATCACATGTTTTCATTCACATGTGAGAGCTAAAAAAGTAGATCTTATGAACGGAGAGACTAGATTGGTAGTTACCAGTGGTTGGAAAGGATAGAGGAGAAGATACAGAGAAGTTGATTAATGGGTATAAAAATACAGTTTGATAAGGCCGGGTGTGGTTGCTCATGCCTGTAATCCTAGCACTTTGGGAGGTCGAGGAGGGCAGATCACGAGGTCAGGAGATCAAGGCTATCCTGGTTAACACAGTGAAACCCTGTCTTTACTAAAAATACAAAAAATTAGCTGGGCGTGGTGGCACCTGCCTGTAGTCCCAGTTATTCAGGAGGCTAAAGCAGGATAATTGTTTGAACCCGGAAGGTGGAGGTTGCAGGGAGCCAAGATTGGGCCACTGCATTCCAGCCTGGGTGACAGAGCAAGACTCCATCTCAAAAAAAAAAAAAAAAAAAAAAAATACAGTTTGATAGAAAAAATAAGACCTAGTGTTTGCTAGATCAGTAGAGTGACCATAGTTTACAATAACTTATTTTATATCTCAAAATAGCTAGAAGATAATAATGAGAATGTTCCTAGCATAAAAAAAGACAAACATTAAAGTGATGGAATCCCAGCAACACTGATTTGATCTTTAAATATTATATAAATTTGTACTACATTGTCATATATTCTGTGAAAATAGGTACATTTGTTATGTATCAATAAATTATTTTCCAATGTTTTGTTACACAAAATAGCAGAAAAAAAGAAAGCTGTATGTAAAGAGTGGTGGGATGAAGAAAGTTAGAGTAAATATACTGAGTAACTCTCACCCTCACCCTTAGAGACTGTTATTATGTGAAGAGCCAAGTAGAAGAATCTGAAGCTTCCTCTTCACCAAAATTTAAGTCAAAAGTTTATCATATTTTACGAGTGAGACTGAGGGAGGGAGAGAGGCAGATCACAAATACTACTGTCAGTGTTAAAGATATCAAATCCTCAAGGGTAATGATTCCTAGAGCTTTCTTATTTAAAATCTAGTTTTACCAGTGCAGAAAAAGTAGATCAGTCTTAGAGAATGACAGTATATTATCATTGATTATAGCTACTGTTTATTTTGTCTTTCAGTGGTCAATCTAGCCAATGCACTTGTTTTCTATTTTGATATCTGGGAATGTGAGAAATAGTATCGAAACTAGCTAATCCAGTGATTCTACTGTATCACCTCTCTTAGCTTTATGTAGTCTTTCCTGCTTTTGCAGGCATCATGTATGGAGAGGGCTTTTCTTTCCCAATTGTTAACACAAAAGGATAACGGCTTTATCTGATGCTTGTTACAAGAGAAGGCTACCTAGTTTCCAGGCTGCACTGTAAATATTTCTGTCACATGGCCATAAAGCAAGTTTAAATGAGTTGTGGTTGATCTGACTAGTGTATACAGTCTGTGTCAAACACCAAATAATCCCAACAGAAGTTCCTATGTTTTGGGGCAAAACAATGCCCTCTTTACCAATTTACTGCTCCTCATCTGAGGGACAGTTTTTGCTTCTGGGTCCACTAATCAACAAAGATGTGATTATAGAACCTCAGGTAACCACATTTCAAGCTTTTCATTATAAACTAATGCATTCTTAATACCAAGCTACAAAGTAAGATGTACAAGCAGATTATGTCAGCTCAAAGGACCAAGCCAAGAGAAAATACACAAACATCTGGATTAGCTATTGGCAAGTCTGTTACATGACTACCAATCTTTCAACATTTATCCCTAGTCACATGGAGTGTTTCCACTATGAATATCTGTTGGAGGAAAAAAAATAATTGAAGCCTAGCTTGAAGAGAGTTGTGTAAATATGATGGCATACTTCAGATACAAAGAGATGTGGAAGTGTGATGATGCCATAGCTATGCTCAGGGATAGCCCTGATGGACAATAAAACAGCAACATTATTACTACCAACTAGAAACTCCTAGCAGAACCATAAAAACAACAACAATATTTGCCTATTTTTTTCCAAAATGTGAAAATAAAAATATACTTATAGAATTTACTAGTAAAGCTACCAGGTGCTGAACTTTCATTTATTGAGAGATTTGTGATTACTGATTCAATATTCTTGTTTGTTATTGTCCTATTCAGATTTTTTATTTCTTCCTTATTCAGGCATGGTAAGTTGTGCGTTTCTAGGAATTTATTTATTTTTTCTAGGATATCCAATTTGTAGGCAAATAATGGGTCATAGTAGTCTCCTATGATCCTTTGTATTTCTGAAATGTTCATTCTTATGTCTCCTCTTTCATTTCTGAGTTTACTTGAGTCTTCTTTTTCTTAGTTATTCTAGTTTAAATTTTGTCATTATTGAAGTCTTCAAAAAACACTTCAGTTTTTTTCTAGTATTTTTCTAGTCTCTATTTAATTCACGTCTGCTCTGATTTCTGTTATTTTCTTTCTTTCACTAACTTTGGTGTTTGTTTTTCTTTTTCTAGTTTTTGAGGTATGAAGTTTAGGTGTTTGAAATGTTTTTTTTTTCCTGTAACCATTTTTTTTTTTGTTAGAAATGTCCTTTTGAGTACTCTTCATGCTGTGTCTCATAAGTTTTTGCATGCTGTGCTTCCATTTTCATTGGTCTCAATATATTTTTAAATTTCCTTTTTGATTTTTTTATTTGACGTTGGTTGTTTAGAAATATGTTGTTTAATTTCCACATATTTGTGAATTTTCCAATTTTGTTCTTATTATCAATTTCTAGTTTTATACTATTGTTGGAAAAGATAGTTGATATGATTTTAATCTTCTTAAATTTGTTAAGACTTGTTTTCTGGCCTAACGTAAGATCTATCCAGGAGAATTTTCTCTGCTTAAAAAGAATGTATATTGTGAAAAGAAGTTTTTGTATATGCCTGTTAGGTCCATTTGTTCTAAATGACAGTTCAAATCGAATGTTTTCTTGTTCACTTTTCTGCCTGGATGAACTATCCATTGGGGAAAGGAGGTTTTTGACATATCCTACTATTATTGTATTACTATCTATTTATCTTTTCAGATCCATTAGTTTTTTGTTTGTTTGTTTGGTTGGTTGGTTTTTTTTGAGACAAGGTCTATCTCTGTCACCCAGGTTGGAATCCAATGGCATGATCTCAACTCACTACAGCCTCTGACTCCTGGGCTCAAACCATCCTTCCACCTCAGCCTCCTGAGTAGCTGGAATTTCAGGCATGTGCCACCAGGCCTGGCTAATTTTTGTCTATTTAGTAGAGATGGCACTTCTCCATATTGCCCAGGCTGGTCTCGAACTCCTGGGCTCAAGTGATCCTCCTGCCTCAGCCTCCCAAAGTTCTGGGATTACAGGCATAAGCCAGCATGCCCCTGATCCATTAATATTTGCTTTATGTATTTAGGTGATGTTGGGTGCACATATATTTATAATTTTTATATTTTCTTGATGAATTATCCTCTTTATATATAATTTATTGTATAATAACAATTTTTTACATTTTTTGACTCAAAGTTTATTTTGTCTGATATAAGTATAGCTACTCTTGCTCTCTTTTGGCTTCCATTTGCATGAAACAACTTTTTCCATTTCTTCATTTTCGTTCTTAAAGCTGAACTGAGTCTCTTATAGGCAGCGTATAATTGGGTCTTATTTTCTTAATCATTCAACTACTTTATGTTTCTTGCTTGTAGAATTTAATCCATTTCCATTTATAGTAATTATTGTTAGATGAGGACTTGCTGTTCCTTTTGTTGTTTCTTGACTGTTGGATAGATTCTTTGTTCCTTTTTTCCTTTCTTTCTGTATTCCTTTGTGACTTAATGATTTCCTATAATGATACACTTCGATGTCTTCCTCTTTGTCTTTTGTGTATCTACTTTAGGGCTTTTGTTGTTGTTGTTGTTACCATGAGGCTTACATAAAAGCTAATAAAGTGTTCAGAATATTTTTTGTTTTAATAATAAAAATTATAAATAATATAAAATAGTATTACTTTTATTGTTGTTGGAGAAGCTGAACATAAAAAATAACGTGGAGCTCCTAAGAAGTACTGCTATGTTGAATCAGAAGATTATGTTATGTCATAAAATGCCATCTTGTCTTCCTCTATATATTGAAATCCTAACCAACATTTATGTCCTACCTTGCCTATGAAATCTTTCTGAATTGCTCTGACACTCAGTAAAAATCTTCTTTGACAAATATATGCTATATCTACATTTAAATAATTTCATTTTTACCTCCTCTCATTTTTCTGTATCATTTTATATAAAATATTTTCATGATGTATACATACCAATTTGGCTATACTTTATAGATAACTGTGGTGAAATCATGACAGAATAGGAAAAGGATTTTACTTCACCTGGAAAACCAAGATCTGTTTCTGGATAGAGTAACTGAGAAGATCTTCAATTGACTTCTTTCAAAAAACATACTTTCTGTTACATAATAAAGGTTGGGTATTAAGTGTTTTGTTTTTGTTTTTGTTTTTGTTTTAGTAAGTTTGTCAGGTGCAGTGGCCCTGGCTACTTGAGAGACTGGGGTGGGAGAATTGCTTGAGTATATGAGTCAGAGGCTTCAGTGAGCTATGATTTTGCCACTGCACTCCAGCCTGAATGACAGAGCATGGCCAGATCTAAAACAAATAAATAAATAAAATGATTAATACATAGTTTTATTAAAATGGTATAGTGATATAGGAGATCCAAAGTGTAGACGACACAATATAATCTTCAGTTTTGTCTGCCAAGTACATAAACTCTCTTGTTTTGATTTTGATATTTGTTCAAATTATAATTTTTGGTCAGAGGTATGGCCTGCTGTTGAAAATGAAAATGCCAACGATTATTTTTGCGTTTTCAGTCTACTTTTACTCCAGTGCATGAGAAGTGGTCCCATCCAATCAAGAGCCAAGTAAAGTCTCATCTAATCAAAAGCACTAAGTATAGGTTTTGAATAAGGATTCAGGAAAGCAAAGAAGTAGAGGCAGCAGAAGTTTAATTCTCCAGGTTGTAGAGATGATACTGTTAAGGTTTCAGCAGCTATCCCCAGTATTTTGGGTGGCAACAGTAGCACATCCTTTAGCTGTCTAGATTTAGTATTTATAACAGCAGAAACTTTAATATGTCTCTGGTGCTGCCTGCTATTTAACTTATTTTATTCCATCTATTTTCAAGTCTGTTTTTGTTTTTTCAAACTTTAAGTAAATTCTATGAGCTCTTTCCTTATGCTTCAATATATTTTTATATTTAATTTATCCATTCTTAATTTCTCATCCTTGCAACTAATAATTCTGACTGATACATGATTATTTACTATTTTATAATGAGTTTTGTCAAATATTTTTAGCTTTTCAAAAAAAATTTAAAGAATTATTACTATTATTTGAGAAGGGTCTCACTCTGTCACTCAGGTTGGAGTGCACTGACATGATCACAACTCACTACAACCTCTACCACCCTGGTTCAAACAATCCTCCCACCTCAGCCTTCTGAGTAGCTGGGTCTATGCCACCACATCTGCTAATTCATTTTTTTTTTTTTTTTTTTTAAAGAAATGGTATCTTTCAAGGCTGGTGTCAAACTTTTGGGCTCAAGTGATTTTCTTTCATCTGCCTCCCACATGTTGGAATTACAGGTGTAAGCCACCACACCCAGTCAGGAATTATATATTTTTTAAATTGATTCTATTTTAATGTTTTCACTTTATTATTTGGATTTAGCATTTTAACCTTCTTCTAGTTTTTTATATGAACTATTATCACCTTTATTTTTGTTATTTCTTTTCTGATGAAAGCACTAAAGTCAATCTCTTTCTCTTTCTTGCTCTCTAAATGCCCTTCAAAAGCCACTTTGGATTCAGTCTATAAATCTGAAATCTATTTGTTTTAATATCTGTTGCTCTAAATGTTTTATAATTTTTCATATTCTGTATAATCCATAAGTTATTTTGTCTTATAGATATCAAGATATTGTAAAAGCAATATATTCTTAGTAAACTGTGTCCTAGCTATTTTCTTTTAATATTTTTGGTTATTTAAATTCTGAACTTTATTTAATCTGATATGAAATTGCCCACTTAAGATATCTGTTTTATATTTGTCTTATGTTTACATGTTTTGAGTTTAAACTGTTTTATTTTGCTTTAATATGTCACTTCAAAAGAATATTGTGAAATACTTTTTTAAAGTTGAATCTGATGATTTACTTTATATCTGAAAATTGAATTTTATTGATTTAGACAAAAATGTAGCTAGTTTTAATCTGCCTTGCTTTCCATATAATAGCTTCCTGCTAAACTTAAGGTAAAGTATTTTTTACATTTTTTTAAATTTTTTCAGGGCATTTCCTAAATGATAAAGTATTTGAGTCTTGTGCATCTTAAAACTGTGTATATGCAATTTAAAATAAGGCTTATTAAAAAAACTTACATTCAAAGTTATTTTTCTTCAACTTTTGGTTTATTAATAGTTATCTTTTTAATCTACTATTTTAGAGAGAAGATTGATGAAGTATAATTCTTGGCTTTTGTAGAATATCCATTTTTACTCTAGAACAGTTCTTTTTAAGTTAGAATTTTTAAGAATTATCATAAGGAGACATTTTACATATTTATATGCTTAGGTCTCACCTTCATACCATCTAATGCATTTGATTTTCTGTTCATCCTTTGCATAAGTATTTCTTAAACCCCCTAGATTATTCTGATATAAACCCACACATGTAAAATGATGCATGGAAACTGTAGCATTGTTTCTTATTATTACATTGTTTCTTGTTAAATTTATCTTTTCTTATCTATCTTGTAGATTTCATTTTATGGTCTTTAATGTGAGGTCTTCAGACTTTAGACCTAAAAAAGGTCTTAATTCATGTAAATATCACTTTGCCTTCATTTACTCTTTTTTTTTTTTTTTTAATAGCCTGAAGCTCACAATAGTTAGATACATTCACATTGTTTCACTGTAACTTCACTGACGGCATTTCTTAACATTAGCCTTATCTGCTGTCTGGAGAACATGAAATTCTCAAACCCTGAAATATATTCTCACTCCTTTACATTTACTTGTTTTGTTTTGTTTTTATCTTATCTCTATCCTCCTACATTTTGATATAGGCAACAAAAGTGGGGTTGCAGCTACAACACTTTGTCTGGAAGCTCCTAACTTGATCATTCAGTTTATTAGGTATATTTTCTACTTTTCCTGTCACTTTTGGGAAAAGTATTGCTGTCTCTCAACTCTCAAACTTTCCCCAAAATGGTTCTCACTGTCCTTTAGTTTCTCCCTATCAACACCTTTGGTTTCATCAGGCTTCTTCTTGAATGGTCAAGGCCCTTTAAACTTTCATGGAAATTCTCTTCAAAGACTTTCTGACTTCTATCTACTGACTTTTAGTTTTCAAATTTTTAGTGTTTACGGTGTGTGTGTGTGTGTGTGTGTGAGAGAGAGAGAGAGAGAGAGAGAGAGAGATTATCCCTGATTTAATATGAAAGGGAAGGAAACAAGAAAGTGAATACCAAAAGGTGAGAGTTGTTGAGCTCAGTTTTGAAAGCTGGTTTTTCTCATTTATAAAAAGTAACATTTGTTCCTCACATGACTGTTTTGAATATTACAACAAATAAAGGTATGGACAATTCCCCTTTCTGTACTAATTTTACAGGTAAAATTCAAGTCACTTAAATAAATCACTGAATTTTTATACTTTCAAAGTCATGATCTCACAGTAATATTTACTGTAGTCTTATGCCAAGCATGCTGTTAATTTCTTTACAAGCAATTTTATTTTTATAACAAATTTAATTTTTAAGTGCTGACATGCAACACAAATATACTTTTCTACAAAGATACACTTGTTTGTTAAAATTATAAATATTGGCCAGGCACAGTGGCTGACGCCTATAATCCCAGCTATTTGGGAGGCTGAGGCAGGAGAATCACTTTAACCTGGGAGATGAAGTTTGGGGTGATCAGAGATCGAGCCACTGTACTCCAGTATGGGCAACAGAGTGAGACTCCATCTCATAAATAAATAAATAATATATAAATATTAGTTTATGAGTTAACATTTATAAATGCAACTGAAAACTCTTTGATAGCACTGAATATCCCCCAATTTTGGTGTTTTAGACATGAAGTCTTTGCCCATGCCTATGTCCTGAATGGTACTACCTAGGTTTTCCTCTAGGATTTTTATGGTATTAGGTCTAACATTTAAGTCTCTAATCCATCTTGAATTAATTTTCGTATAAGGAGTAAGGAAAGGATCCAGTTTCAGCTTTCTACTTATGGCTAGCCAATTTTCCCAGCACCATTTATTAAATAGGGAATCCTTTCCCCATTTCTTGTTTCTCTCAGGTTTGTCAAAGATCAGATGGCTGTAGATGTGTGGTATTATTTCTGAGGACTCTGTTCTGTTCCATTGGTCTATATCTCTGTTTTGGTACCAGTACCATGCTGTTTTGGTTACTGTAGCCTTGTAGTATAGTTTGAAGTCAGGTAGCGTGATGCCTCCAGCTTTGTTCTTTTGACTTAGGATTGTCTTGGAGATGCGGGCTCTTTTTTGGTTCCATATGAACTTTAAAGCAGTTTTTTCCAATTCTGCGAAGAAACTCATTGGTAGCTTGATGGGGATGGCATTGAATCTATAAATTACCTTGGGCAGTATGGCCATTTTCACAATATTGATTCTTCCTATCCATGAGCATGGTATGTTCTTCCATTTGTTTGTGTCCTCTTTTATTTCACTGAGCAGTGGTTTGTAGTTCTCCTTGAAGAGGTCCTTTACATCCCTTGTAAGTTGGATTCCTAGGTATTTGATTCTCTTTGAAGCAATTGTGAATGGAAGTTCATTCATGATTTGGCTCTGTGTTTGTCTGTTACTGGTGTATAAGAATGCTTGTGATTTTTGCACATTAATTTTGTATCCTGAGACTTTGCTGAAGTTGCTTATCAGTTTAAGATTTTGGGCTGAGACAATGGGGTTTTCTAAATATACAATCATGTCATCTGCAAACAGGGACAATTTGACTTCTTCTTTTCCCAACTGAATACCCTTGATTTCTTTCTCTTGCCTAATTGCCCTAGCCAGAACTTCCAACACTATGTTGAATAGGAGTGGTGAGAGAGGGCATCCCTGTCTTGTGCCAGTTTTCAAAGGGAATTTTTCCAGTTTTTGCCCATTCAGTATGATATTGGCTGTGGGTTTGTCATAAATAGCTCTTATTATTTTGAGGTACGTTCCATCAATACCGAATTTATTGAGCGTTTTTAGCATGAAGGGCTGTTGAATTTTGTCAAAAGCCTTTTCTGCATCTATTGAAATAATCATGTGGTTCTTGTCTTTGGTTCTGTTTATATGCTGGATTATGTTTATTGATTTGCGAATGTTGAACCAGCCTTGCATCCCAGGGATGAAGCCCACTTGATCATGGTGGATAAGCTTTTTGATGTGTTGCTGAATCCGGTTTGCCAGTATTTTATTGAGGATTTTTGCATCGATGTTCATCAGGGATATTGGTCTGAAATTCTCTTTTTTTGTTGTGTGCATGACCAACTTCTTTCTTGAAACTGTCAAGGGGCCCATCATAAGTCACCTCATTAGCATAAATTCAGGTGTGATCTAAAGACGCTCATTATAAATAACAAACGGCACTTCTATCACTTAGAAAATTTCAAGTGTTTTTGAAGCTCCATGCCAAGAAACAGGGATAAAGATCAGATATATTCTTTGTTATATCACAATAAATAATATAATGACTCAAGAAATTCCAGCAGCTGCTTTATATTCTGTTTTTTAATAGTGGATGAATGAAATTAACAAATAATTGCAAGGAGTCAATCATTATAATGCTATTAATTGTTAGTTCTACTGTTTTGAATACATAACAAAAATATTACTGTATGACTAAGAACTTTTTTTTTCATAATTCTTTAAAGGAAATAGGTTCCAAAAATAGATTTAAACACTGTTCATTATACTTTGCCTGTTTGTAAAAATACAAATTTGCAGCCTGGGCAACATGAAAAAACCCCACTTCTACAAAATGTACAAAAATTGGCCAGGCATGGTTTGGCATGCCTATAGTCCCAGTTACTCAGGAGGCTCAGGTGGCAGGATTGCCTGAGCCTAGGAGGTCGAGGTTGCAATGAACCGTGATCATGCCACTGCGTGACAGAGACTTTGTCTCAAAAATAAAAATAAATACAAATACAAATTTAAGTAAAGTCCCTTCATCAGAGAGCAGTTGATTTAACTCATTTTTTAAATGGCATGGATTGATGAGAATGCTGTACTACTTAGGTAAATAGCAAGATTATACTTTATGAAAAATGGAGTACATCGAAGAAATTACTTTAACTTTTATCAAAAGCAAATGTATCATAGCATATTCAACTGGTAAAAAAAATGTTAGATGGTAACCTGAGTCCTTCACATTTATTGACTTCGGAAAGTCTTTGGCTAAGGCAAAATATAAAAATAACTCAAAAGCGATTATAATGTGGCTAAAGGTTTTCATTTTCAAAAAGTCATTTCTTGCCTTCCTTGTGGACTTCAATTCACAGTGATCTTCTTTTAACATAATGCATGAATTGAATATGCCCTTGAAAGACACTTCCAACCCTGAAGTTCTTTGATTTTCAAATATATATGTAGTGTTACTGAGTATCAGAGCTGCCTGTTTTCTTCTATTCAACCTATCTTTAAAAGTATAGCAATTTAACCCTTACACAAAACCCCAGTTCCACAAATATCTGGCTCAAACTCTATCTCCTGAAATAGAATTAAAAAGAGACTTTCTTCACACTTTTCTGACTGAATCCACTCAGATTTTCTGCTAATCTCATCTGCCTTGTTCATTTTAAACTCACACAGCATGGATTTGTGACATTTGTGTCTAATGTCTGGATTCCTAATCCACTATGTGAGTTTCCCAGATTCTACATTTGGTTTCTAACAATTTTCTAACTCCTCTTGCATTCTAAAATCAATGACAAACTAGGAATACAATGATATCGTTATTTCAATAGCTATTTTATGTTTTATTTTATTTTATTATGTTTCATTTACGTTTTAATTAAGGAACTCACCATCATACCAAGAGTTCACATAACCTCCATCTGTACAACTTACCTTTTTCTTTAGTTTAATTTCTATCTTCCTATCTTCTTCTTCTATCTAATGACTGTATTGACATAATGACCTGGTACTTTGTGTTGATTTTGGCTTATGACACATGCGACCTACCAATCCTTTTTCTTCAATCCCATTTACGGTTTCACTCTGCTATCTAATATGTATCAGTATGTTTTATTTCCTTTTGTAATGCTGAATTGAATCTTACTGATGTGAAGTGACAGGAAAATTTTTATCTTTTAATAGACGGTGTACTTATTCTCCACTTCTGCATTTTCCTTCCATGTGAAGAGTGCGCTATTCATGCAATCACTTTTAGAAGATAAAAAGTAACTACTCTGACTGATAAATAGTCAGAGAACTTAGCCTGAACTGAGCTTCTCCCATTACTTGGGGGAAACGTATCTATTTCCAGCAGGGACATTCGCTAGGTTACTTTAATTCTTTCTTGGGGAAGTTGGGAGAGTTTTCTTTGTCTGAACTTGAATGTAACTGGGCATATAAGTCTTTCCAGTGTGTGGGTCTCATATTATTAAGCCTTCTTGGTTAACACTCCTAAGCCACATTTAACCATCTCTCCATAACAAACACATTTTGATATTTATTACGTTGAATAGTGTGCTAATTCCTGAGAGAGAGAGAGAGAGAGAGAGAGAGAGAGATTCTGAATTCAGGAAGGGCAGAAGCATGGCACTGGTCTACAATCAGAGTTATTTGGCACAGATATTCACATCTTTCATCTTTCTTGTTCAGTTACTACAAATTCAGTCCTCATTTGCTTCATGTGCAGAGTTCTCATCTCACCAGTAAAATAGTTTTCTTCTACCCTTATCTCAGTGAACTTACATGAAATATCCTTCATAAATAATAACAACTTGTTAAACACTTTCATTTGATCTTCATGGCATTTTGAAAAAGGCATTTTGATAAATCATCTTCAATTTGCAGATAAGGTTTACAGAGTATATATGTTAATATGGACTAAATTATGTTTCCCAAAATTTATATGTTGAAGTCCTAACCCTCAATGTGATTTTTACTTGGAGATAGGTCCTTTAACATGGTAATTAAGGTTAAATGAGATCATATAGGTGGAGCCCTAATTTGATAGGACTAGTATCTTTATAAGAAGAGAAAGAGACACAAGAGATCTTTCACTGCACACACAGAGGAAAGGCCATGTGAGGAAACAACAAGGAGTTGGCCATCTACATGGAGAAAGAATTCACAAAAACCAACCCTGCTGGCACCTTAACCTTGGACTTCCAGACTCTAGAACTCTAAGAAAGTAAAGTTTTGCAGTTTAAGCCACTCAGTCTATAATATTCTGTTACGGCATTCAAACTGACTAATATAGCAATTAAGTTGTTTATCTAGAAGATTACACCAGACATGAAAATTCCATAGCCTACTGCACCCCACTCTGACAAGGGATCCTTCTGCCAACTTGTGTCTATGCTAGCTTTCTACACTTATTATTCAAGTTACTTTGGGCAAGGATTGAATTTATTTGATACTCTTTCCTACTCTTTTAAATAATTACAAAACTTGCTCTGGCTAAATTTTAAAGTACTATATGCTTAAGAAATACATAGATGCACTTTGTATATATAATTAATTACATTAAAAAGATCAAACAGAGTCCTTTAAAAAAACCTCCTTATCTTTTTTAAAAAAATGCCTTGGGATGATTAGTATTAGTTCTTTAATAGGATTAAAGTTTATACCAATTCTTGAGTGAGTTTGCTATGAAGATCAAACGGTTACTATATCAGGGGTCTTTTAACTTAAGGGTTCATAGAATTCAGCAGGTTCATGAAAACTGCATGTGAACAAAATTACGCATTTTTTTCTTAACATTTAAATTAAATTAGCATTTTCTTTCATTATGAATCTAGGCAACAAACCATAGTAGTATAAGCAGTAATTGTGACTTTTTTCCTATAAAAATTATTGATATTTTTATATTTTTTGGCTGTAGTTTTTCTGAAATCTTCAAAGTTTTATATACTAGTCCTATTGCTTAATTTTGTTAAGCTTAAATTTTCCCCAGAAAACAAAATCTAAGACAAAGGCTACCTACGCTGGCAATTTGCTTTGGGAAGTGATGCTAGGGAATAAGAATGAAGGACTGAGAACAAGGAATGAAGGAACACACAGCTGTGGGCAACTGGGGACCAGTTCCACCAGAGTGTTCTGAAGACGTATCAATCAGCACTCAGCCTCTACTGGCTGTTTCATTATATCTTAACCCCTGAATATTTTCAAGTTTTCTATGAGTAAAGGGCCCTGTGACTTTGCTCAGGCATTTCACCCACAGATCTCAGAGTAAGTTCTGCAATAGTTGTAAAACTGAAGAAAGTCCCTACCTGTTCACCACTATAACACTAGTTGTCACAGTAATGACTAGAATAAAGTATAGGTGAAGAAAGTTTGATACAGAGCAAGGAAGATGTCCTATATACCTTTAGACTTAGGAATTCATATAATACACCTACCTCCCTACTTTTATTACATTAGCTATTCACCTTGCTATAAGAACAATAAAATGAGCTTCATCCCCTAAGATGTGTCACTAATATTATCCTTCTTAGAGTTTACTTTTGTATTCATAAATAATCATAGGTTTGTACTAGTTGTTTTGTGTGCTTTGACTCATTGTAGATGAGGCATGCCTTAAGCATTTTTAGTTTTTCTACTGTATTTTCCTGTTTTTCTCCCTCTTTATTTTAGGTATATTATTTTCACATTGTCAGTATGTGTAATATAGGTATTCCATTATTTCTTCCCTATCTCAATTGGTTTTAGAACCAAGAATCTTTAGTAAAATATATCAAATGCTCACTAGTGTTGCATTTGTTAAAATTTCCACAGTTTGAATTGACTGTTTGAAGGTATTCTGATC
This sequence comes from Theropithecus gelada, assembly GCF_003255815.1. NCBI lineage: Eukaryota > Metazoa > Chordata > Mammalia > Primates > Cercopithecidae > Theropithecus > Theropithecus gelada. The sequence goes on along the minus strand of NC_037680.1, from coordinate 61,783,254 downwards.
GTCGTTTCCTTAGAAGGGCTCAGGTAAACAATAGTCCCTATGTTATTGCATTTCAATTGATTTGTCTGTACCTATTGCATTTAAAAACAAAACGTCTCTGTATAAAATTCTTTATTATCTTGATAATCTTGTGTCTGTTTACTAATTTTTGTTATTAAATATTGTTGGACCCATTAGGTTTTATTTTGTAACAAACCACCTCAAAATTTTAGTGGCAGACAATATTAACAGTCCTTTTTCATACTTCTGCCAAACAGCTGAGAGTTCACTGATCTAGTCTGGGCCAAGCTGGGAAGCTCTGATAATTTTGGTTAAGATACCTTTCATACCCAAGCATTGGCTTAAGTCAGTTGATCTAGATTGGGCCTGGCTGGGGTGGTTCTACTCTATATGTCTCCGTTATTCTCCTGGTTCACAAGTACACTAATTTGGGCATCTCAAAAGATCCCCATTTAGGCCATTATAACTGAGAAACTGCTTTAGTTATAGTGGTCCACTTGGCTAAATATTTATATGATGATTCACCATAAGTATTTTGCATATACCTGGTTGGAGTTTCTAAAGGGTGAACTTTATGTTCCACAGTGGCTGGGAGGCTTTTTTTTTATTTTAATTTTTATTTTTAGAGGCTTTGTCCTCCATTATTTAGAACTCCTCTTAGGATTTGACTAAGTTGGGATATGTGTCAGACCCAAAATGTGCTGCTTGCAGACTTAGATTTTCAGGGCCATTACCCCCTGTACCGTGTCTTGGCTACCTGGCACAAATGTATCAGAGGCTCAAAGTGCAGGAGGGGTCGGTTCCTTATATGTACCTGCCAGCTGAAATTGGACCCTAAATATGTTCTTCTGAAAGGGGAAACCTATTTAGAGCTGCTGCATGTCTTAGGGAGTGTTATTCCCAGATACCCTCAGGTGATTCTCAGTTGCCTGAGAATGTCCCAAAAGGCTAAGGGGCTCAAGGTACTCTATTTCTTCAGAGTGAAAGATTCCACACTCATGAGCTAGAGGGTTCAGAGTTGGTCAGATCCGATAGATGAAAGGATTGAAACATACACGTATATACACATCACATAAACAGACATAAGCAACAAAAACAGTTAAGCAAAACTAACAATGACCACACAAAAATATACGGTTTCTGAGCACTCTAAGTATAAGCAGGAAATTAACATGAGCTCACCATTAGTGCTAATTTTGTCATTTAAAAAATTTGTAAGTTTGAATCCCAAACTAGTTTCTTTCTTAGTGATGAGGCCCAAGCTGGAGACTACTCTCCATCGATGCAGATGCAGACAAGCTTGCCTTCCTAGGAAAAATTCCCACAACAAAGGACATTTTCTTAAAACAGTAAATAAACCTCAAACCTCCAACTGATAAATGCTGGAAGAAAGAGGTCCCAGACTTTGGCAAATCGTCCTGTTGGTTCATTCTACAGGGGCTGAAGCCAGTACCATGTGCTGCGAGATTAGAGCATATAGACTCATGCATTCACACCTCGTATCTTAAAAGGGCACCACCTCCTGAGTGGACTCTGACTCCCACCAAAGACCTTCACCTCCAGTTAACTAAACATCGACCTTCAACCCATGATTAGAAGCAGACAACAGCTGTTGTGGACTGCTTTAACCCAACACACAGGAACAGGCCTGTATGCAAAAAGATGCCTATGTTTATTATACAATAACCCTTACAATTATTGTCCTAGATATACTGTCAACTGCTGTCTCATATAGAACAGGGCATTTGCCTTCTCTGATATAACATCCTTTAGTAACTAACATGAATTTCACAGCCTTGCTATTGTTAATCATGTATTCCTACATCTTCTTGCCACTGCCACCTACTGATGCCCATGAAACAAACCTGTTTCTACAATGGGTTCAGGATTATGAAGACAGATTATTAAACTATACCTGCTGGATATACGGACTCATACCTCTTTCCAGTGGCTCTGGCCTGCCATGATTGGTATCCCCCTTCCAAGGTCAGGACTGAATAGAATGCCAAAAATTTATTACATCACAGAAACAGTCTGGTATTCTTAGTGCTGGCAAAACAAACGACAATATGTAGTTGGCCCATTAAAAACACTCTTAAGAACAAGGAATATGGGAAAAGTTTTTTGTTGGATAGGATCAGCTCATTAGCTCTCTGCTTAGCATCTCCCCACCTAAAACAGAAGGTGGTAACCATGCCCCAAACAATGAACCATCTTCAAAATGGAATAATGTAAATTTGGGATAGATTTATCAGGCTTATCCCTTCATTTGGTCAACTCAGCCAAAATGCTTCTTTGTGCTGGAAGCAAAGAAATCACACCAAGGACCTATGGCCAAACAGTATGAGAGATAAGGGTTGGATACCTGGAGAAGGCTGTGATACATTATCATATTACAAGACACTGATTGGCATGCCAGCAATTGGGTGCAGCAACCAGGTATTTATTGGCTAGCTCCAAATGGGACATATTGGCTATGTGACACTAACTTATGGCCGGGGTTACCTCCAGGGTGGTTAGGACAATATTCCTTAGGTTATGTTTGGGCACAAGGATGAGTAATTCAGACCCTTCCAAAACCAACAATTTTTTTTTTTCGTTTGCAATCTCATTGGACACATTCAGTATTCTAATGGTATGATCATTTAACTTCTATCTTTGTACCACAGATAGATACTGAAGATGTTATATGGCATATAGAGTCCTTAACAAATTCACACCCAAAAGGCCATGAATGATAGCCTCATGAGTATCCCTTTGCTAAACAATGAGGTCATGCTTATGAGAAAAGCTGTGCTGGAAAACCATATGGCTTTAGATATACTCACGGTAGCACAAGGTGGGACCTGCACCATCATAAAAACTGAATGTTGTGTGTATATTCCAGATGAATCCAAGAACATAACCCAACTTATGACTCATAGGAAAACTCAGATAACCAAGCTGTCAGATCCAAACCCCTCACTAATCAATTAGTGGTTGAGCAGTTGGTTTGGATCCTGGGGAACATGGTGGCATAAACTATGGCTTACAATAGGAAAAATAATAATAATCTGTGTTCTGTCCTGTTTTTGCTTACAAGGTTGTTATTGCATATGTTTGCAAATAAGTCAATGTGCAACTGAAAGAGAGGTCAGAACTCAGTCGGAACACAGTTCAGCTGAAACAGAAGGATTGGAGAGCTTTGAAGAGCTAGCACCTGGTGATTGAAGGTCATCTGCATTTGCTAATTGGCTTTTTCCCAAAGAAAAAGTAAACTTTCTCATATCTTCATGACAGGAGGTAATGTTACAACTTGCAGCAAGGGTCAGGAAGGAGTTAGCCTTTTACCTTCCCTGAGAAACTGGGAGAAAGGGGTACCATCTTCCTTGGTGATGACATTCCAAAGGGATGACTCCCAGGTCTTAGAGAAATATATTCCTGGGTTGTAAAACCATTACAAAGTCTTTCTAAAACATTTACAGCTCAAAGAGGCAAAGAAAGAATGTGCAATTACAAGGTTTCTAAGGTAAATGCTCTAAGTAAATGTTCTAGTTCAGGAGACTAGAGGCAGTCTGCCCTGTCTAAAGTAAGCTGAGGTGAAAGTTAAAGTAGTCTTCATCAAATTACATTTTAAAATATTTGTTCTGTTCCAGTTATTCTAGTTCTCTCTGGTTCAATTTTCTTTCTCCAATGAGTCATTGAGGTATTTAAGGTTTGAAGATATAACTTTTTCTTTATTTAATAAGAGGTTTCAAATTTGGAAAATATATTTTGTAGACCATAATGAAAAGTTAATTAGACTTTGTATTATTTACTTTAATAGTATAATATTGTGATAACTATTAAGAGGAAGACAGATGTTTTTGTAATTAACATTTTGAATCTAGAGAAATTGTATTATACAAGAACCCTATAATCAAATTTGAAATTAATATTTTTTAATCCAACTACACACATCTTGTTCTGAGTGGCAAAAATCCGCATTCTCTTCCTAAATGTACTCCTGATGAAAGACAACAAAAGTGATATTTATAGGGAGGTGTTCCAATCTCACCTCATATTGTGAATGTTATTCAAACAGTGGATATATTTTGGTGTGAACCTGCCTAGAAAAGAGGGTTGGAAATTATATACACTCATGAAATAGTCACATATACACTCATACAAATACACACACACCAATGGTCACTAACTCCCTAAAATAGTCAGGTTTGAAAATCACCAATTTATATTTGAGGTCTAAAAAAACAATAATTTCAAAACTTTATGTCACTTAGCAATTTGCAGGATTTGAGCTGACTACCAGAATTTATTTGGGATGTGCCTTTCAACCAAGACAACCATCACAGTGTCTTTTTAGTGATGTAAATGCAAAAGGCAGAGGTACTCATTGTTGTAGTCCTAGATGGTAAAGTAACATGCATAAAAATACTTTGGGATGAGTACAACTGCCTGAATGTTAGTGCATGTTATGTAAAAGGATAGGTGTGTGCATCTGCATCTGTATTAATTTTCAGACATACGTTCACAGGAATTTTATAACTCAGACCACAAGAAAAGCTGAAAGAGGTGAGTGCATCATATCCATTCAGAACAGTCTACTGAAAGAGAGGCTGGACTAGGCAAAGCTACAGGGCATTTTAGAAAGATTTTAAATGTCTCACACAAAAAATTATTTAAAATAAAAAATCCCTTACTTAACAAAATAAATTGAGTTTTGACTATTGTGGTTTCAAGTGACCCTAATTGTCAATTATATCTCTATTGGACTCATCAGATAATAAATGGGAGATAGGTAATGTTATTAACATTACCAGCTCAGCCACTAAATAACCCTGAGGGGTACAGTGCCAATTGAATGTGCAATACCTACAGAGGAGAAACTAGCTTTTTCTGAGCCATTTTAAAGTAACATCTTATTTTTTTCTTGCAACATTCAGGATAGTTACAAGCTGCATAAATTTCTACCTTCTTTTCTAGGCCAGTGTCCTGTTCCTCAGAAACAATTTTCAATCTCTTAAAAGTTTTTATGCTTGTTACCCACAAGTGGATATTAATAATTTACTGCTTGATTATGCTGTGAATTCAGCACTAAGAAACTGGTGACAGTGTTGGACCTTGTTACTCCAAACTGTGGGTACTTTTTTAGGTTCATCCTTATCACTTATCAATGAGCCTGCTGTTTCTGTAGAAGAGAAGGTTCAGCCCTTTAATGTGGTTTGGCTGGGTCCCCACCCATATATCATCTTGAATTCTCACATGTTGTGGGAGGGACCCTGTGGGAGGTAATTAAATCAAAGGGGAAGTTCCTTCCTGTGCTGTTCTCATGACAGTAAGTCTCACAAGAAGTCATGGTTATTATAAGGAGGAGTTTTCCTGCACAAGCTCTCTCTTTGCCAGCTGCCATCCATGTAAGATGTGACTTGCTGCTCCCTGCCATCTGCCATGATTGTGAAGCCTCCTCAGCCATGTGGAGCTGTAAGTACAATAAACCTCTTTCTTTTCTAAATTGCCCAGCCTTGGGTATGTCTTTATCAGCAGCATGAAAACAGACTAATATACCCCCGTTGCCTTCCTTTAATCCAGTGCCATTGGCAATGTACAGAGAGTTTTCTAGATCTTTCAAGATATTCTAGAAGGGCTGCCTATTTTCATCACTTTTTATATTAGATAGATGTATCTTTAGTTTGTTCTCACATTGTGGTCATACCAATATCTCCAATACCCACCTCAAGGTTGTTAGTTTTTGACACATTGTTAGTTGTTTTAGATGGTTAGTTGGTTAATATTAATGGTATTTTAACCATGTCCAGAAAGTGAAAATATATCTGTTGTGTTCAGACGATTAGTACAATATTTGATAACCAACTAAGATTACCAGCTACAGACAAAATATTTCAGAGGTCAATATAGACAAAAGTATAATTACCTTTATATCTATAAAAATAAATACTTTGCAACTGAGTGTGATCATCATATATAATTTAGTTTCCTTTGTAGATTTTAGGGAAAATACAGTGTTTCTTTGGAAGACCTATGTGACTACTTAACTATTTTTATATAGTATTTATTCAATTAATAGTTAGAAAACGGATTTTTTTCCCCCAGTACAGACAATGAGGGACTTTATATACATCTAAAAAATATGAAAATACTAAGACTTCAAATAATGGGAGAGTGAAATTTCAGCAGGTCAATCTGTTCACAGTAGTTCTGTTTGGCTCATTGTCTTCTTTTTCTACGAAAAAAATATCTAGTCAGCTCATTGTCATCTCAAATATGTAAGTTGGATTATGTATGCACCATTGCAGTCCCCTACTCCAATACTTTATCTTCTTATTTTTGAAAAGCCAATACCTCAATGATCCAATGCTGTTTAAAATAGTTTATCAAAATGTAATGAAGTGTGTATACCAATATTTACTCAATACTTCTATATGTAATTTTCTCTATTTTTGATTCTAGCCCATTTCTGTCAGGGCAGTGAAAATGACGGGAAAATGGAAAGACATTATTTATTCACAATTGACAAAAATGATTATTGCAATAATAAAATAATTCACTATTGGAGACTTTTTACCTGTTGGGAAAACCCACCTAATTCCTTACCATTAGATTTAATGTGAAAATCGCAAAGAAAAACTAGGACTTCAGAGATAATCATACTATAACAAAGCAATAATTTAGGTATCTGACCTGTTTTTGAATAGCAGGTAGGAATTAACTTAAAAAACAAAATCAAACAGAAAAAGGAGAACTAAAAACAAGAGACACTGATTCTTACTTACAAGTATCCATCTCTCTCATTTCCAGTATATTCTTATGCAAACAACAGAGAAAAGAAAGACGCAATTGATGAGATTAGAAAATTTTAGGAATGCACATTTTGTTTGCAAGTTACAACTTCACAGTATGCATTATATACAAACATATATATTGTATACGTATAAATATATTGTATTTTTGTATAATTATTCCATAAAACAAATCCAATTCATTTTCTGCTTCTGTGTTTATACCACAAATTATGTACTAAATGCAACAAATATTATCAATTTTCTACCTCATAATTATTGCATAGTGAACATATATAAAAGTAAATTCTCAGTTATTTAATAGGTAGGATATTTTTCTACTGCCATTCTCAATAGTACAGTATATATAATGAAGAAATATAAATAATTATAATGATATCTTTATGCATATCAAATTAGGTTGGTGAAATTAGTAATATACATAATTTGTGAAGCAACTTAAGATCAGCTTTAAGAAATAATATAGTCACCAATGCATATTTTAATAGCTGGCATCTTAATAGTAAATGGTTGCAGGTCCCTTTGGGGAGGCTAGATGGAAGATTAATAGTGTACATTTTTGCAGTGTAGTAGGACCTGGCCACTCCTTCATTTGCAAAGATCTGGGTCAGTGAACTGATTCAAATCTGGAAATTGATGGATGTAGTTTTACTCTCTATGATTCAAATCAATCTTCTGTTTATGAAACCTAGAGCTTTTTCAATTACACAGATCAGGGAAAACTTTATTAAGCTATCCAACTATTTCAATTCTAGAGATGCCATGATTAACTAGCCAGCCCTGAAGATGACTGTGAGATAGACCAGCCTGACTACTCCTTTAGCTCTATTGCCCATAACAATAACCCTGTCCACTTTGTCTTTGGTGATTAAGTGATTCACCGTCACCCATATTTCCAAAGTTTCTATGTGTAAATTGGCAAAATCATACAGTCATTTTGATATATGTATATACAGCATCTCCTCATGAATTTAACTTTGTATCTCACCCCCTGGAATCTGCTAGGTCTGGATTCTAGTTTAGGTCCAAGAAAGAAGGGGAGGTGACAGAGGTAGGTCCTGAGGTGGACCAGTGGTCCTTTGTAAGGCAGCTATGTCAGGTGAGGCCACGAAGGTCTTTACTGAAAAAGAGACTAAACTTCTCAAGCAGGACTAAAGAGCTGCTTCCAGTGGCAAAGAAAGAATTTAGGGATTAAATGTCACACCTTCATTAGAATCGGCCTTATGCCCAATCCAACTTTTAGGATTTCATTCCTTCCCAATCAATATGCTAATTTTGATAAAAAGAGTCCTTGTGAAATTGAGAATTCATTTGCGTTGCAATTCATCTACCTGCAAGATTACAATTTAGGTTTGATTTTCAGAAATCTAGATCTGGCACAAGAGATAAGATTTTTTTTTTTTAGGGGATACGGGGCCATAATTCTGAAAGACATAATCATAAAATAAACGTTGAAATACCAAAAGATAAAAATTCCTGAGATTTAAAATTTTGAAAATCACAATCCCAAAAGATCAATAGCCCCAAATTGTAATTCTGAGGAAAAAAATAAAAATAAATTATTGGTGTAAATTCTGGATTACAAAGGCTGAGGAGCATGGAGTTCTGATGTCCAAGGCAACCGAACTTTGTCCTAGCTCTCAGAAAGAGACCAATTTGCCTTCCATATTTGTTCTCACTGGGCTCTTGGCCTATTCCATGGTATCCCCCAACATTTAGGGTAGATCTTTAACACATAATCCACTCATATTCATGCACTAATCTCCTCTGGAAACATCCTCAGAGACACACCCAAAATAATGCTTTACCAAATTTCTGGGTATTTCTTAATCCAGTCACATCGACACCTAATATTAAGTGTACAAATCTACCTGTTGTGAACTTTGTAGCCATACGTAACTCTTTAAGCCATACTTCATTTCCAAATGAAGACATTAAGAAGGAAGTAAATCCACCTAACATGATGCAACTCTCTCCTGTGTACAACTGACAGTGCACTAATGTCTTCCCCAGAATTTGACCTTGAGGATTTCAGCATTCAGGATTGTAATCTTTGAGAACTGTGATTTAGGATTTTAGACATTATGGATTTTAGATTTTAGAGATTTTAGACTTTAGGGATATTGACCTTTTTGGAATTCAATATTCAGGATTATGGCATTTGGGATTATGATCTAAATACTCTGCTTGAAAAAAGCTAATCATTCATACCCAAATAAAATATCACCCCCTTTAAATTTTTATTTTATTTTAATAAAATATATTTTGTGCTACTTAAATTATAACTACCAACTTGTATTTGAGAGTACTTGTCTCATATTCCCTGACTGATCATCTTAAATTTTACCTAAAATGTTGATTATTGAATTATTGAGTAATGAAAATATCTTTATACTGATATTCTAACAAATTTAACATCGTTAACTCTGGTGCTGGAATAAAAGATTTTCAGATGAGATTGGGTACCCTCAGGGTGGTATGACTATGGACGGACATAGAAAGTTTCATACATGCCACTGAGTTTATGGTAATTTTCATATGCCATCACTTGTAAGATGTATTGCTATTTTAGGGAAAATAAATGTGAAAAAACTGTGTATCAAAAAGTGATAAACATGAATAATATGTAGTCAGAAGTAGGTTTGGGAAATGACTTTCTGAAGACTTGATCTAGATATAAACATTAATAAATATTACAAAATTTCTGAAATATTGGAAAAAGAAAATTGTAAAAATAATTGCAAGAAACATTTTGGTGAAAACATTTTGTGATTTTAAAAATTATATTCACTTCGTACTGCTTTTATGCTTTTACCTATTACATTATTGAATTTTTTCACATTACTGTCTAACTTACTATTTTATATAGTCCTCAGTATTGCAAACATGGCATTTCCAGAAAAGACTCATATATCACTAATAAGAAGTTTAAGGGTTTATAATAATTGATCAGGTTATTTCTCATAGTAAAGTTCTTTAAAATTATTGCTAACAGAAAGCTTAATGTCTGCTTTAACATAACTCTACTGTTCAACATTCTGTGCTAACATCTTATTCTACAAGAAAGTGCTTACCAAGGAAGATAAAGTTACAAATAACTTTGTTTCAGGAACTTCATGAAAACTCAGTTATCCAAAGAATAGAATATTCAACTATCTCTCCTGGAGAATTACCACTTCTCACAACCATAGACTGCTCAGCCAGCCTTGCCAAAGCTCACTGCAACAACCCCACCTCAGTGAATCCACTAGTGTCAAATTTGACCCAGTTTCACACAGGACTTTTTACTGAATGGATCACCCGAAATCAAACCCTCGAGATCTTATGAATATCTTATTCTTGATCTTCCTATTTCAAGAAACCACTAAGACTCTGTCAATGTAGTTCACTAATTTACTGCAGTAAGCAATAAACCTGTCTTTATTTAATCAATGAGTTGTTTTGGTAGTCTTACTGAAGAGATGGCTGTAGACATCCCCATTACTTTAAAAATTTTTTAGATTATTATTTTACTTTCAAAGAAATTTCTGTAAAATAAAAGAGTGTTAGCATCACTGTTTTGTCACACTCAGCAGCTTGCCATATGGTAAATATACATTAAAGACAATTAAGGGTAAAAAGAAACTGTTTTTCCTCACACAACACAATTACATAGTGTGAAAACATTCAGGGAGTGCTTATGAACTCAGTAGATTCTGAAACATAAGCTAATTTTCACAAGACATAAGGAATTTTACTAGAAAAATATAAGCAGCATTTTAGTTCTTTTTTAGCGATCTAATTAGTATGTCCTTTAAAGAAAAACTCTTTAAGATTTAGATAATTTTATGTGAATTTTATTTACATTGCATCTTCAGATTATGTGAGGCTCAAATCTTTTAAATGTCTTGATACTGTCAAATACGGTTATGCAAATATTTAAATCTGGTCCTTGAGTTAGTTGAACATATAGTGCCAATAGACTGTTATAATGCCTGAGAGATCTGTGTCTTTATTTATGTATTTGAGAAAATGTTTTTTGTAGAGAAAAGGAACTACACAATGGAGACATTAAATTTCAAGTACAGAAAATCAAAGGGGATTTGCTACTCATCAGAATGGAGGATTTTTAAATTATTGAATACAACATACATTAGATAATTTGCACAAATCATCAGTATACAGCTGAACAAAATTATTCAACTGAACTGTGTGATCAGAATCCAGATGAAGAAACAGAAGATTACCCATGTCATGGAAATTCCCCTCATGTTCTCTTTCTGTCCCTAGCTCATCTCAAAGACGGTGGAGTCATTTTGGTGTATATTTATGTTAAAACTTATACCTTAAAACCTATGAAGCGTATTTTATGTCAATTTTACCCCCACCAAATTGTTTATAGAAAGTAAGTATACCTGATATGCATACCTGATACAGTAAAGTAGTTAAATAAAAGGAGAAGGAACATAAAAATTTCCTCTGAGGAAATGGCATTTCTTAAAATGAGAAACTTGAATGATAAGAATAAATCAGGTATAAAAAGATTGTTGAAAAGCATTTTGAACCTTGAGAATATTGATTATTTGCAAAAATACGGATGGGGCCTCACAAATATAACCTTCATTTAAAAAGCTAAGTACTAAGAGTAATGATAAAGAATTCTTTATTTGTAAGGTACAAAGAAGACATATTAATCTTCACTGCTAGACACCAGGAGAGTGATGACCTCCATGCTTCCAAGGCAACTTTTAGGGGTGGAGATGGGTAGTGGTAAAAGGGAGGCTTCTGGGGTCTAAGGGCCCATGGAAGGTTTCTGGGGGGGGAGGGGTCTGTCCAGGTATAATATGTTGGTGAAAATTCTGTGAATCACATAGTTATTATACAAACAAATTGTATATATACATATGCTATGATATGTAGACAGTAACTTAAAGTTTAAAAGTTATATTAATCATATGACATAGATGTATTATTCACATTTTAGACTCTTTCCTAAGAGTTAATATTTGTTAAGAACTGATGTCCCTCTTCTGACATAGAACTATAAACTTTAGACTTTAAATGTACATGATACTTTTCAACATATCTATATATTGTAGCTTTTATGTTAACAATGAAAGCCCTTCTTTCTTCCCAGGATTAAATGTCTACCATATAGGCATTATTCATTCCTTAAGATTAAGAAAGAGATATATTGTTTTGCATCTTTGTAATATACAGTTAAACATGAATTAAACATCATTTTAAATCTAGAGTTGTACACCCATTTTTCACTTTTTTAACCTAATATAAAAAAAATACATTGAAAATCACCTGTTGAAATCTAAAGCACTATGAAACTTAATTCCTGAAATTAAAAAATCATGCTTTTACCAAAATTTGAAGCATCTACTCTGAGAATACTGTGTACAACCTGACAATTATACCTTGAGACAACAGTGTGAAGGTAAAAAAAATTAAAAAGTAGAATGGACACACTAGAAATCATCGAAAAGATGAGACCAAGGTGAGAAAAAAGAAACTAATATACAGAGCATATACAATAAGATTCATAGCACTCAATAATTAAAATTTAATTTTGAGCTGGGTATTCTCATTTAAGTTTTATAAAAGAGTAACTTGGGGCCAGGTGCAGTGGCTCACGCCTGTAATCTCAGGACTTTGGGAGGCCGAGGTGGGCAGATCACGTGGTCAGGAGTACGAGACCAGCCTGGCCAACATAGTGAAACCCCCGTCTCTACTAAAAATACAAAAATTAGCCAGGAATGGTGGTGCACACCTGTAGTCCTAGCTAGTTGGGAGCCTGAGGCAGGAGAATTGCTTGAACCCGGGAGGCAGAGATTGTGGTGAGCGGAGATCGCATCACTGTACTCCAGCCTGGGCAACAGAGTGAGACTCCACTTCAAAAAAAAAAAAAAAAAAGAGTAACTTGATTTGAGAAAGATTAAGTGACCCATTCATGATAACATAACCAGGAAGCAGCAAAACTATAACATATGTGTTTTTAAGACTAAAAACAAAGCATTTAAAATAATACAATAATAAAAAGTGTAAATAAGCAGATATTACCTAACTCATAATTATCTTCAATCAATTAAGATTTATCCCTAAAATCTACGGAGAGTTAGGCAATACAATTGAGATGTCATAAATATACTTTTATTAGGTAAGAAGAAAATGGCTAAGCATTAGGTCTTTAATCGATTCCTTCCCTTTTCCGGAAAAAAGGGCCTATCAAATCTTGAAAACATGCTAATGACAGAACTCCAAGTCAACTATTTAATAGTGTTGCCAGTAGGAGAATTCTTATCTATGGAATGCTTTAGCAAGATTTACCTTAATTTGTCTAGATGATTGTAGTAAACACCTAGGAATTATAAATTTGTATGACATGGGTCCCTGGTAAATATACTATTAACTACTTAAATATTTAAGTATAAAATGGAGATGACTGAGTGGCTGCCTTCTCTATTATTAATGTAGCTACTGACATTTTTTAGATACTTCTATATTAGTGTGGTCAAAGTGTGTTTCATGTAAGAAGGAAGGATCTGTGGTGCTGCAATGCCTGATCTGGATTTATCCCTGTTTGCCTGTCCCTTCTGAATACTTGTAGGCATGTATTTTTAATAAAGCTTGACACCAAGTGGATCTACCATAACAAGGTACTACAAATTGGATTGGGTGACTTAAAACAAAAGAAATTTATGTCTCACAGTTCTGGAAGCTAGAAGTCTGAAATGAAGGTATAGGCAACATCATATGAGACTTTCCTTCCTCTGCATAGTTTCTAGTGGTTTGTGGACAATTTTGGGTGTTTCTTGGCTTGCAGCTGCATAACGCCAGTCTCTTTCTTCCTTGTCATATGGCTTCTCCCTGTGTGAGCGTCTATCTTCATATGGCCACTTTGTCCTAAAAACACCAGTCCACCATACTTCCGTATGACCTCATATTAACAAATTACATGAGCAATGATCCTATTTCCAAATAAGTTCACATTCTAAAGAACTAGAGGTTATGACTTGGGTATATTTTCTGGGGTAACACAATCCAGCCCCTAACAACAGATATCTGATTTGTGCAGGGATTACTTGACAATCATATCCTTTGTGTCTAGTTAAAATTCAAGGATTTATAAAAGGTGACACCATCCTAATTTAGTTTTTAAGCTGCTAAGAAGAAATATCAAATATCTTTGAAAAAAATGTATATAAATACGGAATATAATATCCATGGTAACTTAACAATAAAAATATTTTGACTACTTTTCTAACCACATCCTGAGGCAGAGATCAAAATAACAAAGTACATAAGCAAGAAACGTGCTATGTGAACTGGACATATGATCAAATTTGGAAACAAATCTATCTGTTTTGCTTTAATTTTAATTTGGGTTCTGATGTAAACAGACACCACGACAGAAATTTGGATACAATACATTTATTTGTGAATTGAGCACTGGAAGCACTCTGAGACAGTAGAGAAGTGAGAAAAGAAAAGAAGTAAAGCCAATAAAGAATATTAATGAATAAGTTCTTATCCTGGGTAACTAGGCTTAATATCATCAGAATCCACTGAAACACTGTACAAAATATGCCACAGAATTTTTCCAGACTATCAGGGAATTGAAGAATTCATCTACAATTCCTAGAGGCTCTAGGAGCAATGGCTTGATTACATTAGCACTTGCCTTGTGCCCAGCAGACTCCCACAGCCAGAGAAATCCCTAGCGTAGAGATGCAGGAAGTTGTCAACAAGTATAAGATATCTTTGCAAATTACCTCAAGCATAGCCAAGGATAGAGAGGTGGAAAACTGACATCCTGTGATACTTGTTTTGTACCTTTTGGTAAACAGTGTTAGTGACAGTCTTAATGAAACTTAGTGACTCTCTTAATGAAACTCTGACTTTTTTAAAAATTAAGACCTAGAGTAAGCTCAATGTTGGTTCTTCCAATGCATCCTTGCACAGAGAAAGAATAAACATACAATTCTTAATTTCTCCAATGTATGCTCCATGGCATTTGTTGAAAATGAATAAATTTGTGATCAGAAGCACAGTCTTTCTAGACTCCAAATATCCCTGAGTGGGCTAGAAGGAGAACAGTCTTGTACAATATATTTTCCCCATGAATTATAACCTGCTACCTTTCTGATACAATATGGATAAACTGAGTGATATGGTTTGGCTGTGTCCCCACCCTCATCTCATCTTGAATTGTAATCTCCATAATCTTTATGTGTTATGGGTGGGACCCAGTGGTAGGTAATTGAATCTTGGAGGCTGTTTCCCCCATGCTTTCTTGTGATACTGAGTGAGTTCTCACAAGATCTGATGGTTTTATGAACATCTGGCATTTCCCCTCTGGCATTTAGTCCATCCTGCCACCCTGTGAAGAAAGCTCCTGCTTCTCCTTTGCCTTCTGCCATGACTGTAAGTTTCCCGAAGCCTCCCCAGCAATGCAGAACTGTGAGTCAATTAAACTCTTTTTCTTTATAAATTACCCAGTCTCTGGTATTTCTTCAGAGCAGCTTGAGAACAGACTAATACACTGAGCCATATTTGTAGAAGATAGATGCTAAGTAAATTGGATGAAATTGATGTGTCAGAGTTACTAGTAAGCAAATAAGATAGTCACGAGTTGAGTTTGGTGAATTTAGATATCCGGTGACCTTGGCCACTTAACTGACAACAGAGCAAGAACAAGTATAGAAATAGAGTACATAAATTTTGTCTACTTAAAAGTAACTCACAGGAAAAAAACAGCAAGCTAAGAAAGAAAACAAATATGAGGATTTATTGGAAAACTATGGAATAGTGGTCTGCTAGAGATGTATGTACCATTTGTTGCTCTCACATCAAAGATGAGCTCTTCTTTACCTATACCTGCCCCTAAATGTCTAATGTCAATGGACACAAACAGCACTCATTTACTCAGATAAGGTATTCATTGCCCATACTATTTAAAAGATGCGTATTCTCAAGAAATAATGTGGAGCCTGTGGTACCTTCCAAATAACCTGGAATTTAATGGTGAGGGTCTTAGGCCTCCTTAGGGATGACATATTTATGGAGTCATTTAGTAGGGGTGCTAGTGGTAGAATCTTTGCCTCAGGCAGGAGGAGCAGTACTTATATCATAAAATCTGTGGTGTAGGTATAGTAGTGAAACTCGTGAAAGTCTTTAGGGAAATGTATATGACAGAGCATTTTTACGCAGACACACACACACACTCTCTCTCTCACACACACACACATATATGTCCTTATTTTCATACTGTCAAAGAAGAGCTAACCAAACCGTTATATTTTTATCAAAGTTTATGTTGAGCTTCATAAATAGATTATGAAAAAGAACTTGGATAAATAAGTCTATAAAAAAAATCTCTGGATTTTGATGAGTCTCTAGATCTGAAGTTTATGTAGTAACCTAGATTTTTCTGAGATCTTGCTAGTACATCAGAAATAGCCTAGTGTCCAATCTATTAATAAAGCAGGGAGAGGGATGCTGTTATGCAGTACACTGTCTTCTACTGGCTATATAACCTGTTCACCATTACTATAAAATGTGCTATGTGGCTGGTAATAAGGGCATTCATGTTGTCCCTAGTGGGCACTGAAATATAATGATGAAAAGAAAAAAGCCTTAATTGATAATTTCAGTGAGATAATGTTATTTGAGTGTGACTTTATTAATGTTATCAAGAAACCACAGAGTTTTTGGCATATGGTTAACTACTCCTAAGTTTGATATGCATAGTATTAAAAATTCAAACTCAATTTACTTTTTCATTTTTTCTCTGTGTATTTGTTATTTTCTGGAGTTGGCCTATTGAGACTTATGTTAATGACTAAATCCATTCAACAATCTGTTTTTGAAAAGCAACATGAAAATAGTTGGAAGAAACACAAGTTCCATTTAGACAAACTATGCCCCTAAATAATTTGTGACAAGGAATAGCTCTAAATTGCCCTAGATTTCACTGAAGATTTATTTAGTTGAAGAAATGATTATCCTTCTTACTTAATGTCAAAGATGTTGATACTCTGTACATCTAAATAGCATTACTGTATGAGAAGCATCAGTCTGCCATGGGCTTTGTTTGTACTATTTGTTGTCCTTTCTAAAAATAACCAATTTCTGCTTTGATTTAACCTCCTTTTGGTGCTATTTCTTAAGGAAAATGTTGTTTAAAGCTAATGGCCCTGTCTCTGAATTTTGTGCTAATAGTGTGGCTCTTTTGGTTTTCCACATACAAATGTCAATGTCAAATTATTTTCTATATGCCCTTTTAGTCAAACCTAGTGCATCTAGTATTTTCTTGATTACTCTCTTGATTTTCTTGATTACTCTCTGTTTTAGTTCATTCTCACACTGCTATAAAGAACTATCTGAGACTGGGTAATTTATGAAGAGAAGCAATTTAATTGACTCGCAGTTTCACCGGCTGTACGGGAGGCATGTCTGGAAAGGCCTCAGGAAACCTCAAATCATGGCAGAAGGGTGAGTGGGAAGCAAGCAGGTTTTCACATGGCGGGAGGAGAGACAGAGAGAAGGAAGAGTTACATACTTTTAAACAACTAAGTCTCATGAAAACTCACTCACTATCACGAGAACAGCAATACAGAAATCTGCCCCCATGATCCAGTCACATCCTACCAGGCCTCTCCTCCAAAACTGAAGATCATAATTCAACATGAGATTTCAGTGAGGACACAGAGTCAAACCATATCACACTTAGTTTTCATAACAGGTTGAAATTATTTTTATTACTGTAAGACTGGGCTAATGAACAGGGGGAATTTGATGAACATGGCCTAGATATAATTAATCAAGTAATAATCATTCATACCACTGAGCACATACACAGATTTGAGATGTCATAGAAACATTATCAGAGGTTCTACTTAAAATTTTTTTTCTTCATTGATGTGAACTTTACTTAATGAGGAAAGTATTTACCTTTTCTATCCCAATGCTAAATTTATCATTTGTTAGCATGGCAAAGTATTAGGAAGTAATATGTTAAAAAATACAGCTTCATCTTAGTACTACACAGACTATACTAGCAAACATTTTTCTCATTATAATAGTGTCTAATTTACATTAAAAATGTGAGGACTTATTCTGCAGCCAACACAGTGCTAAGGAGCTTCTATATTTTATGTCACTGAATCTTTACCACAAATTTCAAAAGTACATGTTTCTGTCTTTTCCACTTATTTATAAAGAAACCGAGGCTTTGAGATATTAAATATATTCTCCAAAATAACAGAGCTAAGGAATTGGGGACAATGAATTAAAACCAAGTCACTGGAGTTCAGACACCTTGCTTTTAATCATTGCATTATGTAGACTGAGTTGATCAAGGTCCTTCAGAAATTACAAGGTTACTGTTATTCTTTTCTGCCATCAACTGCTAATAATGGGCACCTAGGAAGCACATGGATTTAATTCTCTTTTTTAGGTAATATATAAATGTAACTAAGCATTTCCTTTATCCTTTGTAAATTGTGTACTCCTCATCCACACATAGATAAAATCCTATCTTTCATTTGCTTTAAGGTCCTGTTCATAGCTCCTCTGTCCTTAAAAGTTCTTTTCTGAATATGTCTACCTGACATTGGTCTTCCTAAGTTTACATATGCAGTACTTTTAAAGAAAAATTATATGTCATTATTTTAAATTTCACTTAGTTCTTTAGTAATTTCCTGTAATGATTTAAAAACAGATTTATTGAGTTATTATTGGCATACAGTAAAATCCACAGATGCAAAATGTACCACGTGGGTATGTGGGCATATATATGCATATGCATGTACAAATACATATACTTATATACATGTACATATATACACAACCACAGGTATTTCTAGTCAAATAAAAAATATTATTTCTGGCACAATATGACTTTCTTTATGCAAGGAAACTATTAAAACTGTACTCTGATGTATCATTTTTTTAGAGTAATGACCTGGTGATCTCACATGGTGCTATTTTTATGATATTATTTGCTTAGATAGTGAGATTGTAATATCTGCTTCCGAATTTTCAGAGGACTGAGCAACATTGTTTCTATAGTGGACTTTTGTAAATTTAACATTTTTCATGGTATTACATATGCGTGAACATGCTGTTTTGAAGAGAGAAATTTCTTGCACATTTAAAAACAACAAATATCTTTGCAGTTAGAACAGTTGGTAGTTATTGAAGTACCTATGCCAAGTAAAATCATTAGCAAGCACTAGAGGGAATTAAAAACAAGGTTCGGTTTCCTGTATGATATGTAAGAAGTTTGGAAGTCACCACTCCACCCTAACAAGTATAAAACTGAGCCAACTGAAAAAATCAACTCTTCTCATATTCATAAGAAAAGTGATTTCACAGGAAAAAGCACTGCCCCCAAAATTGGAGAGCTAGGCAGGCAAATATAGAGAATCACAACTAACAGATCAGAAAACCACAGGCAGGAACTTTCAGAAGAATCAGGGACAAGGTAGGAAAACCTGAACTTCAGTTGATGAATTCCTGGAGGCTCACTGTGAACAACACTGAATTTTTGTTGTTGCTGAGATGGAGTCATGCTTTGTTGCCCAGACTGGAGTACAGTGGTGCAATCTAAGCGCATTGCAAACTTCACCTCCCAGGTTCAAGAGACAACGCCAAAATTTTAAATTCCAAGGTGACCCAGTTACAGAAGGGCTTCCATACTTTTGTGGGTTGTACCTTCAGGAGCTTGACGTGGTCCTCAAAGTGAATATCAGAGAAAAATCTCCTTGTGCTTCCAGCAAGGGGAGGAAAAGACGAACCATTTGGAAATACAACAGATCATTTTGTTTTTCTTAATAAGGTATGCCCTCAGGAGGAACCATTTAACCAAAGACTAACCTGCTTGGTTTTATCTGAGCTTAACTGACTTGAAGGGAAAGAAATAACCCACCCTGGTCTCCTCAGACCTTACATATTGGAGGTTTTAACATAGAAGGGAAATAACCAATTCCATCCTTCTAGCTGAGATGGGGTGAAGAGAAACTTAGAAGCACTTGTGAAGTTCACAGTCCAGAAGAGTACTAAAAGTCTAAGAACCAATCAGAGGACTATAAAAGATGTCCCTTTCTCCACACACCTTACCACTCACTACCAAATTCTCACTTGCAGCAGGTCCTGTCACCCAGTATGTCATGTCTGGTTATCAAGAAAAAATTACAAGGCATACTAAAAAGCAAAACATACAGTTGGAAGAAAGAACATCAGAGCCAGACTCAGATAGGTAGAGGTGTTGGGATTATCAGACTGGGAATTTAAAACAATATACTAAGGGTGTTAACTGATAAAGTAGACAGCATGAAAACACAAATGAAAAAAACATACGCAGATAGATGGCAGCAGGGAAAATGAAATAATATAAAATGCTCAATTAAAACCACAAAAGGCAAAAGAGTACGAGACAAAATAGAAAAATAAAAACAAGGATGGCAAATAAGAAACAGTAACAAATATAGTTTTAATCCAAATATATCATTTTCAATGTCAACAGTCTAAATGCACCCATTAAAAGATGAAGAGTGAGTGGATCAAAAATAAGATTCAACTACCTTTTGCCTACAGGAAACCCACTTTAAATTAAAAATAGGTATATGGATTAAAAGTAGATGAATGGAGTAAAATGTATGATGTTAACCTTAATCAAAAGAAAGTCAGGATAAAGGGGGATAAGATGACAAAATTGATGCTCCGGAAGCACATCTCCTGCCATGAGAAACCAAAATATTCAGTAAACCATCAAACTTTTGAACAGATCTTTTGAGAGAAAACACTGAAAGTCAAAACAGAGGCAATGGAGACACCAAAAAGGAAGAGAGACAAAGATGAGAACCCTACAAAGAGTTGCCAAGTGCCAGAACCAGCTCCTGGCCATGAATAGGACCTAAGAAAGGGCTGAGTGAAGAGACTGGGGCAACACACCTTTGCTGTGTGTGAACTTGTGGGATCCCAACTCTAACTCTGTGGGGTCCCAACTCTAACTTCTGAATCAATGACCCCACAGACATTTGAATTGGCAGCGGTAATGACCAGAGAATAGGCAGAGACACAGTTTGAACCTTGCTTGGAGCCCAAGATTTTGCATGCAGGGCAGCTGCAGCACCTGAAAATTTTGCCAATGGCCTGGGAGCACTTCAGCCCCACCAGCATAGCCAGAGTTCAACCCCAAGGGTCCAGAGGACAAAAACATGGGCTTGGGACACAGTCTCCCAGGGTTTGAGTACACTGCTCAAGAATATTGAGCTGAAATCTTCTGTGGCTGGAGTTTGAGAAGCAGACGAGCTCCCACTCTCAGAATACTAAGAAAGTGTGGTGTGAGTTCTTTGGCTAACACAGGACATGGGTGTGCCTCATTTGGCAAGACTGGTTTGAAAAGGGTGTGCCCTATGTACCAATTATATCCTCTGCTGAGGGAGCCCACAGCCTGAAAAAACTAACAGGCCAGTGATGAGTACTGTGGACTTGAAATAAAACTAGCTGGTCGGGAAAGCTACTGGTGCAGACTCCAGAAGGTGACCCAGTCAGAGAAGTGTGAGCTTGGAAGTTCCCACAGCCATCTGCTGAGCAAAAAGCCCTGGGCAACCGGCACTACACCAGCTGCTCACCCAGAGCAAAACCACCCTGCCCAAGGATCCCTCACCCTTGACACATTGCATCAACAAACCACCTGCAGAGATACACTACAACCCACTCTGACTCTGCCAAGCAATGAGGACCAGTGGGTCCCTGGGAAGCTGTGGGCCACCTGGCAACCTAGCCTTCAGCTCAGGTAGCCTCTAAGGGAAGGAGTAGCGCAGACTTTCAGGGCTTCTCTCAGGGGTAAGGAGACACAGGCATAGCACCAGTGATTTGAGGGGGCTGCCCAAGGCCCAGGAATAAACTTCGTGAGGGGAGTGTCTCTACACCCATCCATCTTACCTACCCCAGAACACTGTTGCAAACTCACTAAAATAGAAAAGAGTTATGAGTATAGCTGCACAAGAGCATATCTGCCAGACTTTACTCTTAAGCATTGTCTACTGGATGACAGCCTGAATGACAATACCAAATAAAAATTCAGCATAGATTGCTGGTGAAACCCAATGCAGAAAGCTGGTCATGAATAAAGATCCCACACAGACGTCTGACCCTCTGAAAGCACTCAGAAACAAAGCCATTAGATTATACTCAACCATACACTATGCTCAAACTCTCAAGGGAAATAAAAAATTTAAAAATAAAATGTCCCACCTTATTGACAGAAACTTCAAAAATATAAAGGAAAACTATGCTTCTCAGGTGAGAAAAAAATCAGAACAAGAGCTCTGGCAATTCAAAAAGTTAGAGGGTCCCCATATCCCCAAACAATTACATTAACTACCCAGCAATTGTTCCTAATCAGATTGAAACTGCTAAAAATAACAGACATAGAATTCAGAAATGGGATGTCAAGAAAACTTAACAAGATTCAGAAGAAAGTTAAAACCCAATCTAAAGGGCAAAGACAATACAATGTATCAAATAATGCTGCTGAAACAACTGGACATCAACATCGCCCAAAAATTAATCTAGACACAAACTTTACACATTTCTCAAAATTAAATTCAAAATGGATTGAATGGCTATTACGATCACAACATATTGTATTCTTTAATAAATAACTGTTTTCAAAATCACAAAGAATTCTTAAAACACAACAACTAGAAAACAATCCAATGGAAAATAAAAGAGCCAAAGACCTTAATAAACACCTGCCAAAGAAGACATGCAGATGGCAAATCAGCATATGAAAAGTTGCTCCACATCATATCTCATCAGAGAAATGCAAATTAAAATAATTAGATATGACTACACACCTATTAGCTTGGCACAACACTGACAACTTCAAGTGCTGATGAGGGTATAGAGCAACACAAACTCTCATTCATTGGTGGTAGGGATTCAAAATGGTACAGTCACTTTGGAAGGCAGTTTGGCAGTTTCTTACACAACGTATTAACTCATTATTCCAACACTATACAGTAATCACTCTCTTTGGTATTTACCAAAATAGTTGAAAATATGTCTACTTGTGTAGACACCTGCACACGAATGTTTATAATTCATAATTGCCAAAACTCGGAGGCAACCAAGATGTCCTTCAGTAGATGAATGGATGAACTATGATACATCCAATGGCATATGCAGTGCTAAAAAGAAATGAGCTTACAAGCTATAAAAAATGGAGAGAAACCTAAATGCATTACTACAAGAAAGGAACCAATCTGAAAAGACTACTTGCTATATCATTCCAACTATATGACAATCTGAAAAAATGCAAACTAGTGAGACAGTAAAAAGGCCAGTGCCATCCAGGATTAGGGAGGAGAGATGAGTAAACAGGTGGAGCACAGATGATATTTAGAGCAGTGAAACTATTCTATGTGAAACCATAATAGTCGATGGATGCCATACATTTGTCCCAAATCATAAAATACTCAACATCAAGAGTGAATCCTAATGTAAGCTGTGGTCTCTTGGTGATAATGATGTGTCTACATAAGTTCATCTATCATAACAAATGTACCACTCTGGTGGGGAATATTGATAATTGAGAGGCTATTTATGTATGAGGGCAGTGGGTATACAGGAAATTTCTGTACCTTTCTCCCAATTTTATTGTGATTTTAAAATTAAGTCAATTAAAAATACAAGGTACATACAAAAAGTATATTTTAAAATGATGTAGACACTGTGGATAAATCTGAGATATTATGGTACAGTTGTTAAGTAAATGAAACTTACAGAAAAGAAAACAAATGTGAAGATAATGAATATTTCAAAATATTACATGAGATGGAAAAACTTAAAATTTGGAGAAATATTAGAGAGAATATGTAAACATATAAATTAATTATATAAATTTTTTTATCAATGTTAACACTATTCATAAAATATTTCTGACCTCAAGCTACAGTTCAATGGGTAGAAAATATATGTATACTAATAATTTCCCTACTGCCTAATATGCAGCAAATTTTCTAAACTGAGGAAAACTAATATTTCTCCCTTTAATCCTAAGAATCTCAATATTAAAAGGGAAAAATTTGACTGAAAATTGAAATTATCATTCAATTTTGAACAGTATTTTATGACTTAGAAGTCTATTGTTCATCTACTATTTCTCATGTATGGCTATAAATTTACATTCTAGGAAAAGAGTTTTAAATATCAGAGTGTGAGGAATATCTTAAACAATACAAATGACTCAGATTATTAATTGTAACTTTAGATTCTGAGTGATTAGACTTTATTCTAATTAAATCCAAAGAATCATAGTAAAACATATATTAGGGATTAATATAGAAACAAATCCTAATTAAGTCTATTTAGTATAATATTTTCTAATCAAAGAGAGTAAATCTAAATCTTTCAGGTTAGCGGTTCTGACATAATTATTCTATCTTTCAAGCCTGTTATAATGCACTCATTAACTTATAAAATCTATTTCATTGTTACTTATGTTTCCCCAATACTTCATGAGTCATTTAAAATACATTTGAAATTATAACATAATATGCAGAAACTTGTCAATGCAGCATTTTTACATATACTTTGAATACTATGGTGTTAATAAATTATATCCTTTGAATATGTTCATGAAGTTGTAAAGCAAAATGTTATAATTTTTATGGTCAACTAAAAATTAATTTAAGGGTAAAAGTGGTAGACCATTTGCTGTAATCTAATTTTATAGCAGGAAACTAAGATTCTGAGAGACTAAATGATGTAAAGAAACTTCACAACTAGTTAGTTGGTTATTGGGACTAGAATGCAGATTTTCCTGCCACCCAGTTCACAGCTCATACCACAACTGTACTTCCTGCACATTTGCACAGAATGTAGTCCTCTGTAGAAAGCCTGGGTTTCTGGACTCTTTCTCTTTGTCTCTATTCAACTTAAAATGGTAGAGCCAAAGAAGAAAGTTTGGAATGAATGTTTCCTTCTGGGACCACACCTACTTTAGCTTTCAAAATAATTAGCACTCAACTGCATGAGGCGGTAGCCACTGAGAAATTGGGGACCATAATCCATGTTTTTCAAATATTTAACTTTCTTTGGCCACTTGGTTAGCAAATAAGCATTACTGTGAAAGTGGGTGTAAAACTTCTACTCATAAACTTGTCTGCCTAATTTTTATTTCATGTGGTTAAAAATTGGTAGTTTGTATGAAACAACATAGTAAAGTGAATCTGAAATTTGATGGAATTATTCATTTTATGGAGAACTAATCCCATACATTAAACACCAGCAAAGAGGATTTCAACCCCTAGGGAATTATCTAAATGTACAAATTATAAGTTGAAATTTATGGGAATTACTGACTGTTTCAATGATACCAAACAAGTCTGGAGTCTAAGATCCTATTTACTTTTTTCAGCACAATTCTGGGAGTACAGTAGCTCTTCAAAAAATATATTTTGTCTATATATTAACATAAATTGCAAAATTTATCTTTTTCTCTTTATTATTTTTAAACTAGTCATTAATGTTCCAAGGACTTATATAATAAGGTTCGAACTGGAATTATTGTTTTTCAAAGTTTGCTCTTTTCTTTGTTTTGAGGCTCACAAATATGTATTTCAAGGCTGACAAATGTATATCTGATCATTTTTAATATTCACATATATTGACAGGAATTCCCCAAGCTATTATTCTAGATTTTTCTTTATTTTAATGCTAAATACTTTCTGTTTGTATTGGTCCATTCTCACACTGCTATAAAAATACTACCTGAGACTGGGTTATTTATAAAGAAAAGAAGAGGTTTAATTGACTCAAAATTCCACATGGCTGGGAGGCCTCAGGAAACTTACAATCATGGCAGAAAGTGAAGAGGAAGGAAGATACATCTTCACAAGGCAATAGGAGAGAGAGAACACAGGGAAAACAGCCACTTTTAAACTATCAGATTTCCAGAGAACTCCCTGTCACATAAACAGCATGGGGGAACCTACTTCCATGATCCAATCACCTCCCACTAGGTCTCTCCCTTGATACGTAGGGATTACAAATCGAGATGAGATTTGGGTGCGGACACAGAGCCAAACCACATCACTGTCCAATACACTGTTCAAAAAATTATTTTTGTAAAAGAACAGATAAATATTTAGGTTTTACAAGCTGTACATTCTCTGTTGTAACAACTCAACTCAGGTGTTATAATGTAACATGAGACAAAATAATATGTACATAAAGGATTGTGATTCTGTTCCAACAAAACTTTATTTATGGATTCTAAGGGTTGATTTCTTATAATTTTTGTGAATCCTGAAAATTTGAGACAGGTCTCAGTTAATTTAGAAAGTTTATTTTGTCAAGTTTGAGGATGAGTGCCCATGACACAGCCTCAGGAAGTCCTGAAGATATGTGCCCAATGTGGTCGGGGCACAGCTTGATTTTATATATCGTAGGGAGACATGAGACCTCAATCAATATATGTAAGAAGTACATTGGTTTTGTCTGGAAAGGCGAGACAATTTGAACCAAAGGCAGGAAGACTCAAAGCCTGGAGGTAGCTTCTAGGTCACAGATAGGTGAAAGACAAGGGGTTGCATTATTTTGAGTTTCTGATTAGTCATTCCAAAGGAGGCGATCAGATGTGCATTTATCTCATGAGCAGAGAGATAATTTTGTATATATTCGGAGGCAGGCTTGCCCTAAGCAGCTTTCAGCTTGATTTTTCCTTTTAGCTTAGTGATTTTGGGGGTCCAAGATATTTTCCTTTCACGTTCTCATGTCATGAAATAGTATTTTCTTTTTGAGTTTTTGCATTATTTTTTCATCATCAGTTGAAATATGCTTAAGATTTCTAAATCCACATTTCCACTTTTACTCTAGGTCCACTCAGAATCTAAATAGGTAACCAAAATGCAACTCACTATGTTTGAAGTTAAAAAAAAAAAAAAAAAAAAAAGGTTCTCTTTTTTTGATTGTCTTTAATGATTCTCTGATGCACATAAGAAATAACAGGATCTTTAACATTTTTTCTCTCAAATAGCTGTATTCAATTGTTCAACATATTCTGTAATTCTGTTTTCAAAATATCACTTAAACATGTCCATGTCTTCATCTCTACTGTATTAAATTATGCCAGCCAATACATGATAATGGCTTCCAAATATTTTTATTTTGAGCCCACAGTAAAAATGATATTTTACTTTATGGACAAGTATATATTTATATGTCTGTATGTAGTTATAGCTAATGTGTGTTACTGTAAGAATTCATGAAACAATCTTTAAACTTATTAAGTATAAACACTGATATTTCAATTCCATTTTATTATTTTTGATACTGGTCATGAAGTACTAAATTGACTTCAAGACTCATTAATGGTCTGTGAACTGCAGCTTGAAAAATGCTGCCTCACAATAACCCAGGATTTGTAGGATCGTATTAAAAGTATTGTGTTTTACAAGTTAATATTGACTTCTTTTTTCATCTCCGTAGATGATCACATCCCTAGCAACGCTGGTTATACTCAACTATGCACTGTCTCACTTACATAATTTGTATATTCATGTCTCAGACAATAATTTTATCTTTAAACACTCTCAGAAGAGGGTGTTATAACATCTACTTAGGTAGCTGATGACATTACAAACTGATATGGAAATGTAAATAGATATATAAAAACTTTTGATAGAATAATATCATTCTGTTTACATTATTTATAAACTGAATCTTTACCTTAAAATTATTGACATTATTTACTCATATTTTGGAGAAAACTATTTGAATTGATTGTTATATTCAATTTTAATATAATCTATCTCCTGAGATTCAAACTATTAGGCACTATAGATGTTTTCATTAATTTGGTTATTAAAACTACTTCTATAATGAACTTTTTAAAATAAGATTATACATTTTTAATCATTTGCCCTGGGATCAAGGATTAGAATTAGAAATTAAAATGTCAACAGTTATGATATAATTAGGACTAATGAAATAGTTAAAGGTTTTTTCTTTTAGTTATCTTGATAATACTACATGAGAGCCCCCAATATCAGCACTCTAATGAAGGATAATTTTATTGATGATCATATTTGGATCTGTCATTCACCCACTGGAGAAAAAAGAACACTTATACACTGTTGGGGAGACTGGAAATTAGTTCACCCACTGTGGAAGACAGTGTGGTAATTTCTCAAAGACCTAAAACAGAAATAACATGCAACCCAGAAATCCCATGACCGGGTATATACCCAAAGGAATATAAGTCATTCTTTTTTTTTTTTTCTGAGATGGAGTCTCACTCTGTCACCTGACTAGAGTGCAGTGGCACGATCTTGGCTCACTGCAACCTCCACCTCACGGATTCAAACGATTCTCCTGCCTGCATTCTATTATAAAGACACATGCATGCATATGTTCATTGCAGCACTGTTCACAGTAGCAAAGATATGGAATCATCCTAAATGCCCATCAATGATAAAGTGGATAAAGAAAATGTGGTACATATACACCATGGAATACTATGCAGTCATAAAAAAGGATGAGTTCATGTCCTTTGCAGGGACATGGATGAAGCTGGAAACCATCATTCTGAGCAAATTATCACAAGGACAGAAAATTTTGTTGAAGGTCTTTTCTGCATCTATTGAGACAATCATGTGGTTTTTGTCCTTGGTTCTGTTTATATGATGGATTACATTTATTGATTTGCATATGTTGAACCAGACTGACATCCCAGGGATGAAGCCAGCTTGATCGTGGTGGATAAGCTTTTTGATGTGCTGTTGTCTTTGATGATGGTGACCTATAGATGGGGTTTTGGTGTAGATGACCGTTTTGTTGATGTTGATGCTATTCCTTTCTGTTAGTTTTCCTTCTAACAGTCAGGTCCCTCAGCTGCAAGTCTGTTGGAGTTTGCTGGAGGTCCACTCCAGATCCTGTTTGCCTGGGTATCACGAGAGGAGGCTGCAGAACAGCAAATATTGCTGCCTCCTCCTTCCTCTGGAAGCTTTGTCCGAGAGGGGCACCACCTGTATGAGGTGTCTGTTGACCCCTACTGGGAAGTGTCTCCCACTCCTACTGGGAAGTGTCTCCCACTCCTACTGGGAAGTGTCTCCCACCCCTACTGGGAGGTGTCTCCCAGTCAGGCTACACGTGGGTCAGGGACCCAGTTGAGGAGTCAGTCTTTCCCATCCTCAGAGCCTGAACAACATGCTGGGAGAGCTGCTGCTGTCTTCAGAGCTGTCAGACAGGGACGTTTAAGTCTGCAGAAGTTGTCTTCTGCCTTTTGTTCAGCTATGCCCTGCCCACAGAGGTGGAGTCTATAGAGGTAGTAGGCCTTGCTGAGCTGCGGTGGGCTCCACTCAGTTCGAGCTTCCCAGCCTCTTTGTTTGCCTACGCAAGCCTCAGCAATGGCAGACTCCTCCCCTCGCCAGGCTGCAGCATTGCAGGTCAATCTCAGACTGCTGCACTAGCACTGAGCAAGGCTCTGTGGGCATGGGACCCGCCAAGCCACGCACAGGTAGGAATCTCCTGGTCTGCTGGTTGCTAAGACAGTTGAAAAGCACAGTATTTGGGTGGGAGTGTCCTGTTTTTCCAGGTACTGTCTGTCATGGCTTCCCTTGGCTAAGAAAGGGAAATGCCCTGACCCCTTGCACTTCCCAGGTGAGACACACCCTGCCCTGCTTCAGCTTGCCCTCCATGGGCTGCACCCACTGTCCAACCAGTCCCAATGAGATGAAACAGGTACCTCAGTTGGAAATGCAGAAATCACTCATCTTCTGTGTAGATCTCACTGGGAGCTGCAGACCAGAGCTCTTCCTATTCGGCCATCTTGGATGCAACCAAAACCTTAACCAGTATTTTATATTCAGTAAAATGCAAACGCCTTGTCAGTTCTATGAGTTGTTACAAACACTTTTGTCTAAATATCACCAAAGTCAAGATATAGACTAATTCCAATATCCCCTTAAATCTTTTGTTCTTTTAGTCAAACCATTTCCCCACTGATCTATTCCAGAATATCATTTCAATAATATCATGGAGTAGTCTTTTGAGTCTTACTTCATTCCCTTAGCATTTAGATTTATCTGTGTTGTGGTGTGTGTCAGTAACACATTTTTTTTTATTGCTGAGTAATATTAAATAGATGTA
Source organism: Theropithecus gelada (assembly GCF_003255815.1). Lineage (NCBI taxonomy): Eukaryota > Metazoa > Chordata > Mammalia > Primates > Cercopithecidae > Theropithecus > Theropithecus gelada. Next base: position 61,753,303 of record NC_037680.1, on the reverse strand, counting down.
TTACTGTTTGATTATCAATTCACCAATTGAACAGCATTTTGATTGCTTTCAAACTGGGGTGATTATGAATAAAGATGATATAAATATTTGTTTACAGTTTTCTGTATGAACGTAGTTTTTATTTCTTTTCAGAAAATACCTAAGAGTGGGATTGTATTTAGATTTAAGAGAAACACCAATCTGCATTTCAAGAATGGTTGTATCATGTTATTTTCCAACCAGCAACAAATGAGTATTTCAGTTGTTCTCCATCTTTGCTGTCACATTTATTGTCCATTTTTATCTTTTAAAAATTTTAGTCATTTTCATAGGTGTGTAGCTGTATTTCAATGGAACTGTGTGAGTGTGTATGTGTATATGTGCTAATTGGGAAATAATTCACATACTATAACATTCAATAACATTCATTCTTTTAAAGTGTACAAATTCAGTGGTTTTTAGTATATTCACAAAATTGTGCAACCATCACCAATATATAGTTTCAGAATATTTTTTATCACTCAAATAAAACCCCAAATTAATTAATGATCACTCATTGTCCCCTCCTCCTTTAAGCCCCAGTCAAAAACTAATATACTTATATCTTTATGGATTTGTCTATTCTGGACATTACATGTAAGAAGAAATGTATGATATGTGGTCTTTTTTGTGTGACTTGTTTTACTTAGCATATTTTTTTCAAGGTTTACATACTTTGTAGCATGTATTAGTACTTGATTCCTTTTTATAGCTAGATAATTTCCCATTGTTTAGATATATTACATTGTCTTTATATAATACATTCATCAACTGAGAGATTTTAATAGTTTCCACTTTTTGGTTATTATCAATAATGCTGTTATGAATATCATGCATATTTTTATGTTGATGTATATTTTCAGTTATCTTTGGTGTATACATAGAATTGTCAGGTCGTATGGCAACTTAAGTATAAATTCTTGAGGAACAAACTGTGTTCTAAAGTGGCTGTACCATTTGAAGTTTCTATAAGGGTGTTCGAGAGCCCTGATTTTTCCATATCTTTTGCAAATATTTATTATCTTCTGACTTCTTGAAATTAGAACCATCCAGGTATATAGTGGTACCTTGTGACTTTAACCTTCAATGTCCTTATGATTAATGATACTGAACATCTTTTCATATGCTTATTGGCTATTTCTATTAATATATCTTCTTTAGAGTAATGTTCATTCAAACCCTTTTTGTATTCTTGTTGGAATATTTATCATTTTATTATTGAGGAGTAGAAGTATTTATACACTATTAATAAAAGTCTTTTATCAGATGTGTGATTGGAATTTTTTTTTCATTCTATGGGTTAACATTTTGCTTTCTTGATAGTATACTTTAAAGGACAAATTTTATTAAGTCCAATTTATTTTTTTGTTGTTGTTCTGCTTTTTGTTTTATATCTACGAAATCATTGCCTAATTAAGGTCACAAATATTTAGACCTATTTTTTCTTATACAAACTTTATAGATTTACATGTTACCTTTATGTCTTTAATTTGTTTTGAGATTTTTTTCTCTTAACATATGCTGTGAGATATAGGTCTAAATTGATTATTTTGCATGTGACTATCTAGTTGGCACAGGACCTTTTACTGAGAAGTCTGTACTTCCCCTTGAATAGTTTTCCCACCATTGTTAAAGTCAATTGATGATAAATATAACGGTGTATTTATGAAATATCAATTGCATTCTGTTGATTTATATGCTTATCCACATGACAACACCACAAACTTTTGTTTATGGTAGATTTGTATTAAGGTTTAAAATCAGGATGTATGATGTCTTCAACTTTGTTCTTTTTCAAGTTTGTTTTGCCAGGCATGATGGCTCACGTCTGTAATTCCAGCACTTTGGGAGGCTGAAGCAGGTGGATCACTTGAGGTCAGGAGTTCGAGACCAGCCTGGCCAACAGGGTGAAACCCTATCTCTACTAAAAATACAAAAATTAGCTGGGAATGGTGGCGGATGCCTGTAATACCAGCTACTCAGGAGGCTGAAGCAGGAGAATCACTTGAAACCAGGAGGTGGAGGTTGCAGTGAGCCAAGATCATGCCACTGCACTCCAACCTGGGTGACAGAGTGAGACATCATCACAAAAAGAAAAAAAAAAAAGAAAAAGAAAAAAAGTTGTTTTGACTTTACAGTGGCCCCAGCAATTCTACGTGAATTTTAAGTACAGTTTGTCAATTTCAGAATAAAAGGAAGCTGGGGTTTTGATATGGTTTGTGTTGAATCTGTGAAAAAAATATGGGGTATATTGCCATCTTAAGATGAATAAGTCTTTCAGTTTACACACACAATATGTCTTTCCATTTATTTAAGTCATTAATTTCTTTTGACAATGTTGTATAGCTTTCAGTGTACAAATCTTGCATTTCTTTTTGCTCAGTTTATTCAAAAGAATTTTCCTGCTTTTGATGCTGTTATAAATGGATCTGTTTTCTGAATTTCATTTTTGGATTGTTTATTGCTAGTGTGAGAAATACAATTGATTTTGGTATATTCACCTTGTATCTCTCAATCTTATTTAGTGTATTTATTATCTCAAATTTTTTTTTCCTGATGGATTCCTTAGAAATTAATATATATAAGATATCATCTGTAAATATAGACTTACTTTTTTCCATCTAATCAAATGCCTTTTTTGTTGTCGTTACCTAATTTCCCTAGCTAGAGCCTTCAATACAATGTTGAATAGGAGTAACAGGAGTGGACATAGATGTCTTATTTTTGATTTTAGTGAGAAGTCTTTTAGCCTTTCACCCTTAAATATGATGTTAGCTGTAAGTGTTTCAGAGATGCTCTTTGCCAGTTTTAAGAAGTTCCCTTCTATTTCTAGTTTTTTTAGCTTTAGTGTTTTTATCATAAAAGGTTTTTGAATTTTGTGAAATGCTTTTTTTCTGAATCAATTGAGATTGTTTTCCCTTTATTTTATTATTGTATACTACATTAGGTTATAATATTACATTAATTGATCTTCTCAGGTTGTGCCTCCTTGAATTCCATATTCCACATCTCCCTTAGTTATGTTATATGATTCTTTTACACAATGTATACATTGCTGAATTTGATTTGGTAATATTTTAGTGATTTTTTGTGTTTTATGTTTGTTTGTTACATATATATTTACAAAAATATTGGTTTTAGTTTTTGTTGTTACTAATGTATTTGTATACTATTTTGTTATTAAGTAACAAAATAGTCAGATTTTGGTAATGTTCCTTCCTCTGCTATTTTATTGAAGAGTCTTAATGATTGGTGTTAATGCTTTTTATAATGTCTGAGATAATTCAATAATGAGGCTATCTTCTCTTAGGCTTTTCTTTCTGAGAAGGTTTTTAATTATTAATTCAATCTTCTTATTTGTCAAAAATCTATTTATATATTTAGTTTTCTTGAGTTAGGTTCATTTATTTGTGTCTTTCAAGATATCCATCTATTTCATCTAGGAATCTGTTTTGTTGACATAAAATTGTTTCCATATTCGTTACAATCTTTTTGTTTTATATCTAAAGTCAGGAGTAATATATTCTGCTTCTGGCTTTAGTAACAAGAGTTTTCTTTTTGTCTTTGTTTGCCGAGCTAAAGTTTTGTCAAGTTTGTTGATCTTTTCAAAGAACTATGTTTTGGCTTTGTTGGTTTTTCTCTATTGTTTTTCTGTTATTTGTTTATTAATTTATGACTAAATCTTTATTATTTCCTTCGTTCTGCTTGCTTTATGTTTATTTTGCTTCTTTTTCGAATATCATTAGGTGGATGGTTAGATTACTCATTTGATATCTCCCTTTATTTTTTGAGACGGAGTCTCCTCTGTCACCCAGTCTGGAGTGTAGTGGCACAATCTTGGCTCGCTGCAACCCGCCTCCCAGGTTCAAGCAATTCTCCTGCCTCGGCCTCCCAAGTAGCTGGGATTACAGGCGCCTGCCACTATGCCCAGCTAATTCTTTTGTATTTTTAGTAGAGACAGCGTTTCACCATGTTGGTCAGACTGGTTTCGAACTCCTGACCTCGAGTTATCTGCCTGCTTTGGCCGCCCAAAGTGCTAGGATTACAGGTGTGAGTCACCGCGCCTTGCGGATCTCCCTTCATTGTAAACATAGCCATTTAAAGCCATAAAATTTTCTCTCAGCACTGTTTTGGTGAATCCCACAAGCTTTGGTGAATAGTTGTTGAATAGTTCTTTTTCAGTTTCATTTATTTCCAAATATTTGCTAATTTCTCTTTTGAATTCTTCTTTGAGATATGGTCAAAGCAGCGTGTATTTTTTAGTGGGATTTATAGTGTGTTTTACTTTTCCCATATTTGTTAAGTCCCCAAATTTCCAACTATTAATGATTTCTAATTTCATACAATTGTGGTTGAAGAGTATGCTTTGTATTATTTCACTTTTTAACTTTATTGTCTTATGGCTTAATTTATAGTCTATTCTGGTTAATATTCCACGTGCATTTGAGAAGAATGTGTAAATGTTATCCTAGTTTTTCATTCTTGTAATGCTTTTATCTTATTTTGGTGTTAAGGCAATCTGATAAGGGAGTTGTATCCAAAATACAGAAATAGGTATTTTTTCTGTATACCTCTTAAAATTCCACAATAAGAAAGCAGCACAGTGAAAACAATAGACAAGGATATTAAAAAAAAAAACACCTCACCAAGAAAAGATATACAGATGCCAAATATGCATATGGAAATACGCTAAAGATCATATGTCACTAGGGAATTGCAAACTAAAACAAGTGAGATATCACTACACACATATTACAATAGATAAAATCGAAAACTCTGACAACACCAAATGCTGGTGGAGATGTGGAACAATAGGAACTCTCAACCACGGCTGGTGTGGTAATATAAAACGATCTGGTTACTTTTGAATACAGTTGGTAATTTCTTACAAAGCTGAACATAAATCTTATTATCACATCCATCAATCATGTAAACAGGTATATGCCAGATTGAATTGAAAATGTCTGTCTACATAAGTCTGCACATAAATATTTATAGCAGCATTATTCATAAGTGCCAAAAGCTGGAAGCAACCAACATGTGCTCTTAAGAGTCAATGGATGAACAAACTGGTTTATCATACAGTGGAATATTATATAGTAATAAAAAGAAATAAGGCATCAAGCCTTGAAAAGACATGTAGGAAATATAAAGGCATATTGCTGTGTGAAAAAAAGTTACACACTGTGTATCCTGAAGGGACTACATACTGTGTTTCCAAATATATGATATTCTGGTAAAGGCTATGCTACGGAGATAGTAAAATAATCAGTGGATACCAGGAGTGGGTTAACGGAGAGTAGGGCTGCAACAGGTGAAGCACATGGGATTTTTAGAACAGGGAAACTGTTCTGCATGGCACTCGGACACAAGACACTATATATTTGTCAAAATTCACAGAGTTGTACAATACAAAGGATGGCCTTTATGTAAACTATGGACTTTATTTAATACTAATGTATCTTTATTGATTCACTAGGGGTAGCAAATATAACACACATGTGCAAGATATTGCACACATATGCAAGATAATAGGGAAACTGGTGGGGGATAAGAGGCATATCTGAACTGTATACCATCTGCTTAATTTTTCTATACATCTAAACTATTCTAAAATAAAGTTAATAATTTTAAAAAATAATGTATCAACGTAGGAGTATTTTTGGATTCTATATATTGTTTCATTGATTTGTATAATTATGCCTTCAGCAATATCAGCCTGTCTTGATTAGTGTAGCTTTAGAGTAATCTTGAAATAAACTAGTGTGAATTCCTAAGTTTTCTTCTTTTTAAAAAATTATTCTGGCTACTCTATATTTTTGACATTTTGAGAGAAGTTTTAGATTCAACTGTCAATTTCTTCATAAAAAGTGCCTGTGCAGTATTTGAGAGTTTGAATTTTAATGAATTTTAACTTTAATAAAGATCTGAATCAATCACTGGAAAACCTAATAAATAGTAGAGGTAAGCCTCAGAAATTTAGCATATGTATATTTCTATTTGCTTGATGGTTACAGTAAATACCTTTATAATGGATGGACTGCTGTAGCCATTTAATCATTGTGCAACTATGTATATTCAGATTTGAAATAATGTGTTCTTGAATCCCTTTCAAAAGCAATTGCTGCTAGCTACAATTTGTTATTATAATAAAAATTTAGAATTATTAAAAATAAAACTTTAACATTGCAAAAAAAAAAATTAAACAATTTTTTAAACTGGTGATACCATTTTGCAATTCATCAAAAACCTATAAGAGTTCTTGTTGCTACAGACCTTCATCAGGTTTTGCTGTTGTTGGTCTTTTGCTTTTTTGCCCTTCTCCAGAAGTTTTAAGAATGGGAAAGTGTTGATGGAAGAATGAGGAGGAAGGGCTAAGAGTGGAAAAGTATACTGGGTACTGAGTTAAGGTGGAGAAAAATATCTTCAGGATTTCCTCTCTCCCTCAACCTCCTGCCACCACCAAAAGAGTGCATCTGCAGACATTCCTCTGCCCAAGATCTCCAATAAAGAGCCCTAGGAAAGAAGGTGCCTGGCCTAGGAATGCAAATATGTGAAGAACATGACTGACCAGGGCCTTCTGAGTCCTTGACTGTGACTTCCCTCAGAGATTGCAATGCAATGGTTGTGCACCGAGTCTGGTGTCAGAAAGGCATTTTCCGCTACGAGGCTTGCCATATAAAGCCTTTGTAATTGCCTATGTTTAGGCCTGAAAAATCAGATAGGTTTTAATCAGGGGCTGGACTCCTCCTGTAATGATATCTCACCGCTGTATTAATTTGCATTTCTCTCATGGTTAATGATATTGAGTATGTTTTCATGTCTTCACTAGTCATTTCTTCCTTTACAAAGTCTCTTCAAAGACCCTGCCCATTTTTAATTGAATGTCTATTTAAAATTTATTATTGATTTGTGGATGTTCTTTGTATATGACAGATATAAATTCTTGTTAAATATATGAACTGTGAATGCTTACTACACAGTTTATGCTTCCCTTTTCATTTTCTTAATGGTATCTTTATTATCAGGATTTGAAATTTTGATAAAATGTTATCTCTGAATTCTACTATAAAATAGTTACCTGTTTTATATTTATAGTGCACCTTATATAAACAATAAATAGCTGTACTTGCTTTTTTATCTAATTTGACAATATCTATTGTTTCATAAGTGTGTTAATTCCATTTAATTGTAATCTAATTGCAGTCAAATTCAAGTCTACCATTTGAGAGTTGCTTTCTATGTACCTCATGTAATTTTTGTTCTTTTTTTCCCCCTTTCCCTTTTCACATTTTGGTTAATTTAGTAGTTTTAAAATACCTAGTTTTATCTCATTTATTGGCTTTTTACGTATATATCTTTCTTTAGTGATTTCTCTAGTGATTGTAATTTATATTATTAATTTCACACAATTTTCCTCAAATTATTATTGCACAATTTAACTTAAAGTAATAATATAGCATGAATCTATTTATTTTTACCTTTTTCCTACTTTTGTTGCTTATACTTTTGCTTACTTTACGAAGTCTTAAATACATTGTGCCTATTTTTGTTTTAAACCTTTAGTTATCTTTTAAAGAAATCAGGAAAATAATAAAATAGTTTTTAAAAAATATTTACTCACATACTTACCATTTCCAGGGTATTTTTTTTCTCTCTAGTAGTTTTGAGTCCCTTTTAGTGTCATCTTTTTTTAGCTTGAAAAATATTATTCAGCAATTCTTATAGTCCAGAAATACTAGTGTGAAATTCTCTAAGTTTGTATATCTTTATAAATGCTTTTACTTTGTCTTTATTTCCAACGAATTCTTTCACCTAATAATAAATCATAATTTGACATATTTTTCTTTCAGTACTTTAAGGATGCTATTCCACTGTGTTCTTCTCTTAAGCATTAAAATCCTGCACTCCTCACTTTTCAAATTCTGAAAAAACTTTCTTCTGATAACCTGTCAAGGTTTAAGGTTTTACAAAAAAGTTAGACTGATTAAAAAAAAAAAAAGCCTAAACTTGGCCTTATGAACAGCAAATACTGTATTTCTATTTAGTGTTTTCATATTAATTTCCATGAATAAAACTTCTAGTACCTATAGCACTATGCTTGGTTTAGTAATAATGAAGCTATTTCCTAAAATATTTTGTTACCTATCTCAATAATATAATTTTATTTTTTACTGTGATCCTCAGTATTGAACAACCATAATCTTTAGTTATTATTAGCTATTGAAGAGCAGTTACATTTTTGTAAGTATAATACTGCTCAATTATCAATAGAATGATAATTAAATATGTCCATTTTGGAAAATTTTATAAGTAATTAGTGCAACATCCTGAAGTGATTTACCGTGTTCTTAAGAAAGCACGTCTTTGCATCATTATCATGCAATAGTGTAATATTATATTATTAGTATGATACATATTACTTCTAGGTATCTTAGTATTGCTTGAGGCAAAAGCAATTGATTTTAAAAGCAATAAAAATTAATAAACATCTTATATTTTTTAACATGTTAATAATAATGATACTGAGTTCAATTAAATTTAATGCTACTCCTTTGAATACTGAAAATTTTTCTTTGTTTTGTTGTCTGCCATCTTGAGTAATTTCTATGAAAGTAATATATTGGAGCATAATATTATTTGTTCTTATACAATTTTGAAAGAAACACGCCCGTGATTCTGTGCACCGTTGAAGATAATATTTTAAATGTTGTTTGCTCTCAGAAGATATCTGATTCAAGATTTATGTTAGCTTAATAATTGATAATCCTGCGTGTGTCAGTTTTCCCAGGATATATGAACCTTATTTTCATTCTTAATTTCAAAAAATATGGCATACTTCTTTTATACTGGACTCTTCAGAATTCCCTAAAAATATCCTTTTATTTCCATTTTGTGAGATATGTCCTATCACTACACCTGCTTGGAATGACTGCAATCCACTTGCTACTGATGAACACCAATGTATCTTTCAAGGCCTAAGCATCTCTGAAGCAGAGTTGACCAGTCTCTTACTTTTTGCCACTGAAGCAATTGACAGATGTTTCTGCTTTTTAAAATATAAAGCATATATGTAAAACAACTTAATTGCTAGGTTCCAGAGAGGTGTTCAGTATCTAGCCATGACTTTGCCATCTTTGTGTGTCTCTGTGTATCCAATTTCCTTACTGAAAATAAAAGTTAACTTATCTGGCTATTTAGAGAGCTGATGTGAGATTATTTTACCTAATATATACAAAGCATTTTAAACAGTAGGAACTCAACAAGCCCATGGTAATTGTTATTGCAATGTTTCAGAGACACACTAGGTGTCTCCATTTTCTAATACAGATTTTTCAAAGTGTAATTAATCAGACTTTAACATTTACTTCAATGACAACTATAAGTCAGAAAAAGTTGGTCTAAAGTTAATTAAATGGCATTTGATTATAACTGTAGTGCTAATACAAAGCATTTAGTTTTCATGAGTTATAGCTGAATTCTTAAGTATAAATTATTTCAAACACACAGTGCTTAAATTGGAACTTGTAATCACTAATCACTTTGTCATGATTTCCGAATATGTCTTACAATTGATTCAAGGAATAAGGGAAAATAATGCTAATGCATATACTTAAATAGGTTTAGTAAACAATTATCATAGAAATTTAATTGCAATTTCACATTTTACTTATAAAATATTTCAAAATGAAAGATCTTTTTAAGTAATTCTGTTTCTTGGGCATTGCCATAATTATAATGATCAAGGAAAAAACTGACTGAAGAAACTGTCTTTAGGCTACGTGCTCCTGCAAAGTTAAAAAGAAACTATGATACTCGTTGAATAGTAAAAAGTAAAAAGACAGAACAAACTTTTTCTCTAGTGAAACTTCCTGAAAAATTATTTTGAAAATATATTTTAATAGATTGTGAATTATTTGGAAACCAGGATACTGGGGAAAATCGAATTTTGTTTCCCCACACTGTCTGCCTCCATGCATTATGGTCAATAACATTTATTAAGAAAATGGTGAGAAATAAGATTCTTATTAACAGAGGATTAAGGATAAAATCCTTTCATTGGATTTCAATCTATTAACAACTTAAAATGTACTAGGCATGTTAATAAACAGTATAATAAAGAAAATAAAAATAATTACTTCAATCCACATATAAATACCAATCTGATTTATAAAGTTGATTAATGCTGCTTGGAAAGTAATAGGAATTTGTTTCAAGTGAAGCAAAGGGTCTACTGTGTGTTAGCATCTTCATATGAGGATTTAGACTGAGTCTTATATACTTCATTTAAAAAGCAATATTCTAAGCGATGCAAAACCACACAACCTTCTCATTTAAAAAAAACCCAAGGAGTTATCAGAACTAATTATTATGATCTGCTAGTATTAGGTTCAGGATGAAAAGCAATGATGCAAAAGGGAAAGCTCAATTACAGGTGGAATTTTCTCCTCCAAATAGGGACCTTCATTGGCAAACATTTCTTTGGAGTAAAATGGCAGCCAGTGTTGACTGGGTAATACAACATCACAGTGCAGCAGACAGCTACAGCAATTTTCTGCTTGAATAGATTATTTTAGACTGCTTCTTTCATCTCAAGTGAACATGATTAACACGATGAAAGACAGCACTAAAAATTGTTCAAAGGGCTTTAAAAGTCAATAGTGAAAACAAATTAACTGATTATATAAAGTAGCTAATTTCTGCCATCATAAGAACCACTCTCCTCTCTTAAGTGGTGTCTATTGAATTATCAGGCATATATTTGAGGATTATCTTTGTAAGTATATTAGAATAAATCATTTATTAAACTTAAACTTGTATAGGAAAAATTATTATTAATAATCTCCTTGTTGATTTTTTTCAGGTTTATTTTCATTGTAGTTTCATAAGCAGAAACATATGTAATAAAGGGAAATTTTAAACTAAAAATATATTTTTCATTTTCTCAAGTGGAATTTTTAAAGTCACTAAAACATAATCAAAGGCCTTGTAAAGACTTGTGCCTATTTAAAAATAACTAATGAATGCTCTTAAGTCCAAACATTAGTTTTAGTTGTTCACTAGGAAAAGACCTTATTTTCATTCTGCTAAGGTGATTCTATCTCAGAGTTCTGGATAAATTACCATTTCTCCAAATGATTGTACAGAATTTTTACTGCATTCTTCCTTATGTATTTTTAAAAGTGATAGGGCCAAGCTACGTATATATATATATAAATAAATATAATCAAAATTGTCCTACTGAACCTATCAGAAATTTTGTACTATATGTGTGACTTAGTAATATATTGACTCAATTTTAGTAATGTTATATTATCTCTAGTATTAATACTTTCACTACTATTTGACATTTTATATCTTTGTACTTTGACCCTCTGTAGCAGAATGTAGGTTAGCTCACTCAACACAGGTAGAAGATAATGTAAGTGTCCTGCCAATGTGTTCTTGGATCCATTTACCATTTTCATGGTGCGCTTTCATTCCTGATAGCCAACACATGCATATTGCATTTCCAAGGGCTTCCTGCAGTTTTCCAGAGCTCAGATATGGACTACCAGAATTGATTAAGGAACTACTCCTCCCAGGAATCTGCCCTGATCCAACGACCATGGGTGTATTTCTGTTGCTCCAAACAAGGCAATGATGTGACCTTGCCCATGACTCTGAAGCTCCATCATGAGACTGAATCAAGTGTCACCTGGTACCTGGTACCAGACTTGATGATGCACCTTTTCTTTTTTTTTTTTTTTTTTTTTTTTGGTCTTTTCCCACTATTTCTGCTAGATCTTCCTAAAAACAAGTCACTTTCAAAATAAATCTCAGGTTCTGGTTCTGTGGAACCCAATCTAAAACAATACTCATGCCAAATTCCTTCTCTCTCTCTCTCTCTCTGTCTGTGTCTCTCTCTCTCTCTCTTTTTTAATTCGTAAAAGCTAAATACTCAATTTCCTCAATTTTAGAGCTAGAAACTTTCAGTATGCTGGTCCTGATTTTATTGGGCCACTGATACAAGAAAAGCAATAACCTAACTATGGTTCTTGTTATGTGAGACAAACTGTTATGTGTGGGTTTTCAGCCAGGTAATTTAATACTTCCAAAGAGTTAACGGCTTTTGGAAGAAAAACCATATTTTCTATCTCTTTTTGTCTCTTTATTGCTCTCTATAATGTAAAAAATAGTATTGCGTATTGACAGACTATTATATGCAATTATTATATATGGTATGTTCATACATAAAATGCACTTCACATATTACAGAATGTTATTTATTTATTTATATATTAATTATTTCACATATTAATAGCTCTGCCTCTTCTTACCAAAACATAAGCTCAATGAGGGCAAGAAAATAGTTCTTTTTAATTTTGTCTCTCTTGCTTACAGAAATGTGTGATGCAGTATGGTGGCGGGCACCTGTAGTCCCAGCTACTCGGGAGGCTGAGGCAGGAGAATGGCGTAAACCCGGGAGGCGGAGCTTGCAGTGAGCTGAGATCCGGCCACTGCACTCCAGCCTGGGCGACAGAGCCAGACTCCATCTCAAAAACAAACAAACAAACAAACAAACAAACAAACAAAAAAACAAAATTCACTAAAAGCTTCCTTATTTCATTAAAAAATATATATGCATAAAATTATGTAAATGTATACTACTTTTAGAACTTTTGAGAAAACATTGCATATATGGTTTTGCTCCTGAAAGAAAATTTATAAAATATATTGATAGCTTATTATGTCAAACATTCTACCTAAATATATTTTATGAATAAGAATATCTGCTGTATAGTTAGGGTCAGTAAATAGATGGATGAATAAATTCAAGAATAAATAAAAATTAGTAATTTTTGACTGCAGTTCCCAAAAAGAATTAATTCTGAGTTCATGAAAAGCACATATGTTATATATTTTTTCAAGTTGCTGAATATTTAGCACTGAGTCTTAGGTAACTGACAGATCTTTAGAATGAACTGAAGAGGCCAAGGTACATCTTACCCAATCACCACAATAATGAGACATACTGTCTTTCTTTAATTAAATGAAAATAACTTTGAAGTATTTTTAATCATAATCTCAACTAACTTTTTAATTTCAATATATTGATACTTATTGCGGGATCTGGCCAACAGCCTGCAATGCAATGGGGCTCTTTCTTTGTTTCCAGGCGGATTAGCAGGTCAAGAAATAATAGACACACACAAGATAGTGAAAGCTGGGGTCCAGGGGGGTCGACGCCTTCTGGCCACCAATGCACTGGATATACCAGCATTTATTATTAAGTTTGGTGAGGGTGGGGGTAGGTTAGTGAGGGATTTATGGTCATTTGATTATGAAGTGAGATGAAGTAATTCTTTAACATAACATCAGTATGCAGAAGTACATTATACAGAGATAAGAATTTACAATATAGTATGTGGATCAGCAATTTCTAACAGAGCCTTAAAACAGAAACACAGTCTTTCCATAACCTATGATTTGCAAGATATTACTCAGCAGAAACAGTTGCAAAGCTGGTTGCAAACAATCAATAGAAACAGGAAGTGAAGCTAGACAACTGGTTAGACCAGAAATTATTAGAAGGGAGTATGCCTTAACCCTAAAGAGCCTAAAGAGGCCTAGAAGAGCTGTGGCAAGAGAAGGGTGTTTATAGCCCTATCTTATCCATATGAACAGGTGCTCCACATGCATCCGTTTATAGGTTCTCCACAAGGATTGCATTCCATTCCCAGAGTCATGAACATCTGCTTTTCTGGGATAGGAATCCTGGTGATGTGAAACGTCCCTGACTGCACGTCCATTCATAGGCTCTCGGCAGGGGAAAGCACATCACGTGCTGTTTGCTCATTCTGGCAGTCCCAACCTGGCATTGTCTTTACACAATCCTGCATGCAACTTTGTATTTACAGCAATCAGGAGCATTTCATCTTTTATTCCATAGCAATAGTTTCAGGGTGTCTCCCTACAGATACTTAATTGCTCTTTTGAGTATTTTATCAAATGAATTATTCTCACCAGAAACTCATCCTTGAGGGAACTCATTCATGATTTGCTGAATATTCTCTGACCTAACCCCTGGCTAAATTATTGGTGATTTTTTTTGGGGAAAAACAAATCCTTCAATTGATATTTGAGTTATATAAAATGTAATATATATGTATAATAACATACATGATGAAGTTAGAAGAGTTAATTTTTTTTGTTTTAAATCTGAAAATTGCTTTTTAAGTTCCCTTGGGGAGAAAAGAGTTGTCAGTTTAATTACCTTTTTTCATTCATAAAGTAGATCTGTGAATTTAGACAATCTTTATTGCAGTGCAAGTGAGCTTCATATTTATGGCAGCTTCCAGAATGAAGCAAAATTAGTTTTGAGAGAGAACTTAAAGGTCATGTAGTCCAAACAGATAAGGAAAACATTCTGTGAGGTTTGTGACTAATCAACCACCATATGGTTAAGGGTAGATACAGTATTTGAATATAAAGGAATAAGGAAGTGGGAATAGTCAGAGAAAAGCTGTCAGACCACAAATTACAAAGGAGTCAAGAGGCAAAGTTGATTTTTCAGAAGAATGAAGAGTTAGTTTTTAGATATGTTGAATTTAAAATGGATATGCCCAGCAGGCAATTAGAGATCCAGGACTGAAATTTAAAGTAGAGAGATTACAGTTAGAGATGGGATTTTAGGATCGGTCTCAGAGAGTTGATTGTTAAGCACTAGACTCTATGAACTCTCTTGGGAAGGTTAAGACTGAAGACTAAAATTCACAGTAAGCATATATAAAAGTGAAAGAAAGGAAAGCTATAAAGTGACCTCAGGGGACTTTCTCTCACTTGTCCCACTCTCGCCTATGTATTCAATCACTCCTTCTATTATGACTCATTTCTAACGCCTTTTAAGATTATTAAGGATCTGTCATCTTAAACATAGAAATAAAGGATGCCTCATATCTACTCCCCCAAAACATGCATAAGCCTATCTCTACCTACTGTTTCATAGCCACCTTTCTTGAAAGATTACATATTATTCACTGTCTTCATTTATTTTTTTTTAACTTATACTATCTAGCTTTAGCTCTCTCTCTTCTCCTTGAACTCTTTGGTAAGGTTACTAATCAATGGCTCCTTATATTAATTACAGTGAACAAACTACAGTGCTTTTGCTTTACTTCTTTTAAAGAAGTGATTACGTTAACCACTTTCTCCTTCAATGGTCCCTTTCCTAGGAATTTCAGGCATTCTTTCAACCTCTTTGATAAAATTTTGTATCATCATTTCATTGTTTTTTTTTTTTTCTTTTATTTGTGTTAGTATTTCTTGGAATTCTGCAAATTGTATCTAAAACCTAACTGAGGAATGATACCAGGATAGTTTCACTCACAACTGTGTCTTTATATGTTAATATTACTGCTATACAGTTAAATATATATACACACACACACACACACATAGTTGCCACCTGTGTTTTTTATAGCTAGCTAGCTAGATAGATAGATGCCACCTGTGTTTAATTAACCACAGGTTATATCTCTATTTTTCCAGCTATATTACATTGTGCAAATTTTAGTTCCCAACAATGTAAAACTCTACGGATTGCACTGAGCTGACGTGGCACCTCCAAGCATGGCTTATTTAATTCCACATGTAAGTCACTTGGCACTACAGACTACAGACTCAACATGCTTAAAACTAACCTGAGCACTAAACCTCTTATCTGAGCCTACTTTCTCTGTGGAATGCAGATCTCTATGTGCAGACACAAATGCTGTGTGTAATTCCTTTGCCTATTTCATTATAAAGTGATTAGAATTTCTATGTTCACAGAATAAGGGAAAGTCCTTATTAATTTTAAATAAGGCTTACATTACGGATGCTTTAGCACAAGGTGACATATTAAAGGCAAGTGCTATTTTCCAATACAAGTCGTGAGCATTTTGATACAAAAAGAATGATTTGGAAAGTGTAGAGAACAAATGACCAGTGAAAATTTAGAATGCATTCTTTTTTATTTGCCTATGTGAGGTTGAGGGAAGAAACATGTATGTAAATGTATCAGGTTCATTATTATGTACAAATCCAATATTGATATTTTTCTCTTTCACTGTAATAAAAACAAAAGGGATGATGTTTCACAGTTGAGAAACAATTGTATTTTCATACATGTCTATTTCTCTCACTAGCCGGTAACGTCCCAGAGAGGTTTTCAAGGGTTTGAGTACTCAATAGATTTCTAACAAGTAAGAAAAAAACAGGAATTAAAACATTATGGATAGAAACAGAAAAAAAATTCCAGAATAGGAGTCAACAATTCAAATAAAGCAGAGAAGACTATTAAGAAGTAATCAATGACCTTTGATAGAGAGGCTTAAAGAACAGGACAGGAATTAGATTAGAATAAATGAAAAGATGAATAGTTATAAAATTATCCTAAATAGATGGTATGATTAGGATGGGTGTGATGTTTAGTCACGATATGCTAAATGATGTTGGTTATTTTTTTACAAACACTTTCCATGACTTGTTATCAAAAAAACAGAATTCCTTCTTATGGTTTGCATGAGTTCTGCTACCCACAGTTACTCAGGGATCAGAGTGACATAGGCTTTACCCATTTTATTACTGCAATATACATTACATTTTTGCATTGGAACATTGGAACATAGTATTTGCAGCAGAAAAAGGTGGCTGAAGAGCCACATTTGATGCTTTTTCTGCATCAATTTGGAAGGGTTTAGACTCCAGGACACTTGTTGGAACTAGTCAAGTGTCTCTGCCTAATCAAGTGGTGATCTGAGAAATTTAAAAAAAATAAAAATAAAAACTATTTGGTGAGCGCTACTGATTGTCATAGCTACCCAGTTGCATAGAAATTTGGCAGAGTTAAATTTGCTTTTACCTACTCACAATATATGGTAAATCTAAAATAAAAATGAACAATGGCAAGAAAAAAAAATAGAGGAATTACATACAATATTTGACTCAATTTTTAGCCTAGCCACAGCTTGCTACCTACATTTTTCTTTCCTTTCCATTTCTATTTTTCCTTATATTTTTTTAAAAATTCAGCTTTCTAGTCTCTAATGGCTCCAAATATTTCATGATGTTCATGATTATCTACTTTTTTCTTTACATATTGTCCTCTATTCCCTAATTCCACAGTATACCACTTCCTTCCTGGGACCATGCTTGCTTTCAATTACACGTCTTCTTCTTCTTCTTTTTTTTTTTTTTAATTTTACTTAAATTCTGGGATACATGTGCAGAACATGCACATTTATTACATAGGTATACATGTGCCATGGTAGTTGGTCACACATATTGATCCATCCTCTAGGTTCTCTCCCTTCTCCTCCATCCCACAACAAGCCCTGGTCTGTGTTGTTCCTCTCCCTGTGCTCATGTGTTCTCATTGTCAACTCCTATTTATGAGTGAGAACATGCAGTGTTTAGTTTTCTGTTCCAGTGTTAGTTTGCTGAGGATGACAGCTTCCAGCTTTATCCATGTCTCTGTAAAGGGCATGATCTCATTCATATTTATGGCTGCATAGTGTTCCATGGTATATATGTACCACATTTTTCTTTATCCAGTCTATCATTGATAGGCATTTAAGTTGGTTCCATGACTTTGTTATTGTAAATAGTGCTGCAGTAAACATATGTGTGCATGTGTCTTTATAGTGGAATGATTAATATTCCTTTGGGTATATACCCAGTAATGGGATTGCTGGGCCAAATGGTAGTTCTGGTTCTAGATCCATGATGAATTGCCACACTGTCTTCCACAATGGTTGCAATAATTTATATTCCTATCAATAGTGTAAAAGCTTTCCTATTTTTCCACAGCCTTGCCAGCATCTGTTGTTTCTTGACTTTTTAGTAATCAACATCCTGACTGGAATGACGTAGTATATCATTGTGGTTCTGATTTGCATTTCTCTAATGATTAGTGATGTGGAGTTTTTTTTCATATGTTTGCTGGCCACGTAAATGTCTTCTTTAGAGAAGTGTCTGTTTATATCATTCGCCCACTTTTTTATGGGGCTGTTTGTTTTTTTCTTGTAAATTTGTTTAACGTCTTTGTAAATTCTGCATATTAGACCTTTGTCAGATGGGTAGATTGCAAAAATTTTCTTCCATTCTGTAGGTTGTCTGTTCACTCTGATGATAGTTTCTGATCAACAAACCTGACAAAACAAGCAATGGGGAAAGGATCTCCTATTCAATAAATGGTGCCGGAAAAACTGGCCAGCCATATGCAGAAAACTGAATCTGGACCCCTTCCTTACACCTTATACAAAAATTAACTCAATATGCACTAAAGACCTAAATGTAAAATCCAAAACCATAAAAACGTAGAAGGAAACATAGGTGTATTAGTCAGGTTTCGCTTAGAGGGATAGACCTATTAGGTTTTATATATACATATGTATCCTATTAGTTTATTAAGTATTAACTTACATGATCTCAAGGTCTCACAATACACTTGTCTGCAAGCTGAGGAGCAAGGGGAGCCAGTACGAGTTGCAAAATTGAAGAACTTGGAGTCTGATGTCGAGGGCAGGAAGCATCCAGCATGGGAGAAAGATGTAGGCTGGGAGGCTAGGCCCGCCTCCCTTTTTCATGGTTTTCTGCCTGTCTTATATTCACAGGAAGCTGATTAGATTGTGCCCACCAGACTGAGGGTGGATTGGCCTTTCCCTGCCCCCTGACTCAAATGTTAATCTCTTTTGGCAACACTCACACAGACGCACCCAGGATTAATACTTTGTATCCCTCAATCCAATCAATACTCAGTATTAACCATCACATACCTTTCAGGACATAAGCCAGGGCAAAGACCTCATGATGAAATTGCCAAAAGCAACTGCAACAAAAGCCAAAATTGTCAATTGGGATCTAATTAAACTAAAGAGCTTCTGTACAGCAATTATACTTCTGATAAAAGACCTGTTAAACTTTCTTCAGTTGTTTCTTTATAAATTTCCCCAGTGAACAGCCCCAACTGAACTTGGGATAGAAACAAGAAATCAATATCTTGTTGGACACAGCGGGCTCAGACTGCACAGAAGTAATCTTTAATAGATTTTTAATCCAATGTGTTAACTTGTTCATAGATCCACATTTAATCATACCTGTTATATGATATACTTTTACTAAAGTTCTGGCAAATAAATATGAAATATAATAAGGTTCTTTAAAACATTTTATTGTTATGTTGTTCTAGTTTTCTAAGGTGATAAACTTACCTTTTATTCATTCATCAAACTGTACTTCTTAATTTTCTTTTTTTTGTTTTGGTATAAACTCAGGTCAACTGAGATCATGCCAGTGTACTACAGCCTGGGTGACAGAGCGAGATTCCATCTTAAAAAAAAAAGAAAAGAAAAGTAAAACAAAAAATGATATTGCACAGTATAATTCATATTAAAAATCACATACAGGTGAATAAAATTTAATAAATAAAAAAGTAAAATAAAATGCATATCATCCATAGGAAGGAAGTAAAATTGTGAATTAAAATTTAACTTCTTTATTACTTATAATAAGCATACAGAATATGATTTCACAAAATATTATTTGCCCTCCCAAAGGGTATAAATGCATTTTTATCATTATATAGTCATTCATATTTTTCTAGTTTAGTTAAAAAATAGTAAATAGAATTTTTGAAAGTCCAGTACTTTACCAATCAATAAATTTCATTGTCAGATAATATCCTATATAACTTTGAATGGATAATCCAATCAAGGTACTTCATCAAAGTGATAAAAGAAGAAATCTTAACTCAGACACAGGAAACCAAAACCCAAAATTGATTTTGAAAAATGAAACATAATGCAAATTTTGCACATTAGGCTTATTACATTTTCTTCTTAATTTATGTAAAATAATTAAATGTTATGGTAATATACATTTTCAGAAATAATATAGCTCTGTATGAATTTATTTGTTCTCTGGAGTAGAAACTATTCTCATCTAGCCACTTTTAAAAACAGTTCTTGTGCTTAATTTGCAGTATTTGCCCTATTTGACAAAATTTTAACATTTTCCAATCAAGTTAAAAAGATCATGTGGAGTGTTTTATAGACCCATGCTTTTTCAACTTTAAAATATAATTCCAACAGAAAAGAGAAATGGACTATCAACTGTCCTTTTAAATCAAATTAAGTATATTATTCTGAAAGTTCAATGCATCTACTGTATTAAGTTATTAAGTTGTTAAATTCTCATTCTCTGATAGAATACAATATTTAATTATACATAATAGGAAAACAATAGTTTCTTTAAAATATAATGTTGGGCAAACTGGATGTGCACCTAGAGAAGAATAAAATTGGACAAATACATCATATAATTTACAAAGATCAACTCAAAGTAGATTAATGCCTTAAATGTAAGACATAATATCTGAAATTATAAAATGACTAGAAATACATAGGCAATAGCTCTGTGTCTTTGGACTAGTCATTGTTTTGGGGTATAACGTAAAAAGCATAGGCAACGAAAGTAAAAATAGACAAATTGGATTACATTTAAAAAAAAACATGAAACTTCTAAACAATGAAGGAAACAACCGAATAAAGAGACAACCTACAAAAATAGAAATCAAAATTGTAATCCATATGTCTGATAAAGAGTTAAAATTCAAAATGTATAGGGAATTCAACTCAATAACAAGAAAACAACTTGATTAAAAAATGAGCAAAAGACCTCGATGTGCTTTATTTATTTATTTGTGTATTTTTTTTAAAGACTTAAAGTAGATCTTACATATTCTCACCACACACACAAGTGAAGGTAACTATGTGAAGTAATGAAGACATCAAAAGAAAGACAGAGAGAGAGAGAGAAGGAAGGAAGGAAGAAAGAAGGAAAGAAGGAAGGAAGAAAGGAAGGAGGGAGGGAGGGAGGAAGGAAGGAGAAAGAAAAAAGAAAAGAAAGGAAGGAAGGAAGGAAGGAGGGAAGAAAGAAAGAAGAAAGAGAAAAAGAAAAGAAAGAAAGAAAGAAAGAAAGAAAGAAAGAAAGAAAGAAAGAAAGAAAGAAAGAAAGAAAGAAAGAAAGAAAAGGAAAGAAGGAAGTAAGGCAAGAAGGACATGAGTTTTTTAATAGGAGGAAGTGAGGAAGGAAGGAAAGAAAAAACAAAAGAAGGAAACCTACAACAAGAAATATAATGTGGTTTGAAAAAAGAAAACTGTTTTTTTTTTTCTTTTCTTTTTTTTTAGAGACTGTCAACTCAAGAACAACACAAATTTTTCATGATTTTGATACTTTTGATGAAAAGGGAATACAAATGTAGTTATTCATGTAGTTTTGTGACAATATAACTGAACATTATGCATTAAAATTATAATCTTAATGCAATTTTTTCAGCGTTATTTTTATTATCCTGACACCACAACTCAATATCTCTATTTCATAGCCAAATTTCTTTAATGAAATATCTAAATTTGTTGCCCTTCATATTTCATCCAACTTAAATCTATTCTTTCCTTCTGAATGTTTTTTGTTCAAATTCTTTATGTTGTTTATTATTAATCTATCCCTGGAATGATCACATCCTTTAGGGTTTGATTTTAGCTCCATTTTTGCTTCACAGTAAAAAAGAATAAAATGAAAGCTAACCATTTTTTTAAAGTCACTCCTGACAAATTCATCTATTTGATAATTTAAATTATTATTTATGGGGTAATGATTTCCAAATACACAACTATAGTTCATTAATTACTGAGGGTAAACACTGTTTTCATATTTTTTACTGAAAATTTGTAAGTGGATGTTGTGCAGCATCATATGACAAAAAATGTAAACACCGATTTCAATTTTTGCAACATGAAACTATAGATAACTGAGAAATTTGAAAGGTATAAACAACAAATAGTTTTAAATTCCTGAAAATATAAAAAGAAAGTTAGCATTTTAAGGTGAGTAAACAGAGCTATAACCTATTTAAACAAGAGTCAAATAGTAATTTTAGAAATGGAAGATATACTTATGGAAATATAAGGAGTAAAATTCTAATAAATTAATTAAGGAGTAGATAATAGTATCAAAGATTTGAAAATAGATTTGACAAAATTATGCAGAATGCAACAAAGGCATAAAATATTGAATACATAAGTGAATATATACCTGAATTTTTATATGTGTGTATGTACATGTGCAGGCTTTTGTGACATAGATGATAGAGTATAAACATCTATCGCATATGAAATGGGAGTTTCACAGAGAGAAAATAGAAATAATTCATTAGAGAAATCTTTGAAAGACAATGGCACAGGGATGTCTGTGTCCTGCCATAATGAAATAACTGTAATTAATAACTGTAATTGAATGTATTCTCTCAAAAATAGCCAAGTTTAACACAGGACAACATATATGAAGCAAGTTTTTTGAAGGATTTATATTCAGGCAGGTTAAGAATATGATGCATGAGCAAAAGAAAGAGAAAATGAACTCTATATTCACCTCAGGTTTCTGGGTACTTTCCAGAAAACAGAGCAGGGAGTTGGAGCCCCAGCAGTTGTTGGCAGACTTACTGATATGGGCAAGACAAACCGGAACTTCAGGTTTCAGTGGCTGCTCAGGATACTAGAAAGAAGATAGATGTAAAGCAAAAA
The DNA here is from genome assembly GCF_003255815.1 of Theropithecus gelada. Lineage (NCBI taxonomy): Eukaryota > Metazoa > Chordata > Mammalia > Primates > Cercopithecidae > Theropithecus > Theropithecus gelada. The sequence goes on along the minus strand of NC_037680.1, from coordinate 61,730,678 downwards.
GGTTCCAGGAGTCTTCATGTTGGGTCCTGCATATCCTAGGCCAAGGTCTGGGAAGAAAGTGCACATAGCAAAGCTCCAAGAATCCTAGAAAAGAGTGTTTTCATTGAGGCTAATAGTTGAGCAGAGATTCCACAGGTTGTGCAAGGTTGAAAGACATTGGAATTGCAGTCCAGTCAGAGTGGAGAGATCTCTCATTCAGCAACTTAGTCATTCAATTGATATCTCAGATCATGATTTGAGGTGCTTCCTAAACTTTGCCATTGTCTACAACAAAGGGTAAAAGCTTTAACAAAGAATTCAAGCTTTATGGGGTCAAGAAGTTAAAGTAGCAATGTGACTATTTGTCAGAAGAAAACTCAGTATCAGACACCTTGCAATCATTCACAATATCGACTATACAATAAAAATTACTAGCAAAGAACTAGATGGGATTAGCGACAAATACTTTAGAACAACTGTTTCAAATGTGCTCACGAACTTAAAAATATTGACACAATGAGTGGAGCAAATGGCAAGATTTGCAAAGAAATGAAAATTATAAAAAGAAAATAGAAATCTTAAAACAATAAACTGTAATGTTGAAATGAAAATTAAAAAGACTAATCCTGCTAAGTGTTAGCAAGGTTTTGAAATAATTAAAACTCTTATTTAATATTCATAAGAAGTTAATAATTGGTGCAACCTTTTAGAAAATAATTTGTCAGGTTTTTCTTTGAAAAGTTAAATACAACTGCTCAGCATTTCCACCCCTAGAGATACACTAAAGAGAAATTAAAGTTCATTTACACACAGATTTGTGCACAAATCTTCAGAGATGCTTTATCTGAAAGTGTCCCAAATTGGAAGAAATTTTAAAGTCCGTTAGCAGATGAGTGAATAAGCAAATTGTGCTATATCATTAAGATGCAATATTTTCAGCAATTAAAAGGAATTAACTGCTTATACAGGCAACAGAATGTATGATTCTCAAAATCACTATGTTGAGTAAAATAAATCAAGCACCCCCCAAAAAATACATATTGCATGATTCCATTTATATAAAACTCCTGCAAATGCAAACTAATTTAGAGTGACCAAAATCATACCAGTGGTTTCCTGAATAAGAGTGGAGAGAAGAATGGGTTACGACATGACTGAAATGTTTTGGCTCTGTGTCCTCATCAAAATCCTACCTTGATTTGTAATCCCCATAATCCCCATGTGTCAAGGGCAGGACCAGGTGGAGGTAATTGAATCATGGGGGCAGTTTCTTCCATGATGTTCTCGTGATAATGACTGAGTCTCAGAAGATCTGATGGTTTTATAAGTGTCTGGCATTTCCCCTGCTTATGCTAATTCTCTCTCCTAACATCCTGTGAAGAAGTGTCTTCCACTATGATTGTAAGTTTCCTGAGGCTTCCCCAACCATGTGAAACTGTGATTCAATTAAACCTCTTTTCTTTATAAATTACCCAGTATTGACTATTTCTTCATAGCAGCATGAGAACAGATTAATACAGTAAATTGGTAGCAGGAGTGGGGTGCTACTATAAAGGTACCCCAAAATGTGGAAGCAACTTTGGAACTGGGTAAGTGGCAGAGGTTGGAACAGTCTGAAGCACTCAGAAAAAGACAGAAAGATGTGGGAAAGTTGGAACTTCCTAGAGACTCGAATGTCTTTGACCAAAATGCTACTAGCGATATGGACAATGAAGTCTAGACTGATGTGGTTGCAGATGGAGATGACAAACTTGTTGGAAGCTGGAATAAAAGTGACTCTTGCTATGCTTTTGCAAAGAGACTGGTGGCATTTTGCCCTGCTCTAGAAATCTGTGGAACTTTGAACTTGAGAGAGATGATTTAGGGTATCTGGTGGACAAAATTTCTAAGCAGTAAAGCTTTCAAGATGTTACCTGGGTGCTTTTAAAATGTTCAGTTTTATTCATTCAAAAAGAGAAGATTTGGAATTGAAAATTATGTTTAAAAAGGAAGCAGTGCATAAAAGTTTGGAAAATTTACAGTCTGATGATGCTATAGAAAAAAATTTTCTTTTTTTCTTTTTCTTTTCTTTTTTTTTTTGAGATGGAGTCTCACTCTGTCACCCAGGCTGGAGTGCAGTGGCCAGATCTCGGCTTACTGCAAGCTCCACCTCCTGGGTTTATGCCATTCTCCTGCCTCAACCTCCTGAGTAGCTGGGACTACAGGCGCCCGCCACCTTGCCTGGCTAGTTTTTTTGTGTTTTTTAGTAGAGACGGGGTTTCACTGTGTTAGCCAGGATGGTCTCGATCTCTTGACCTCGTGATCCACCTGTCTCAGCCTCCCAAAGTGTTGGGATTACAGGCTTGAGCCACCGTGCCTGGCCAGAAAAAAAATTTATGAGGAGAAATTCAATCTGGCTGTAGAAATTTGCATAAGCAGCAAGGAGCCAAATGCTGATCACCAAGAATATGGGAAAAATGTCCTCAGGGCATGTCAGAAGTCTTCATAGGAGCCCCTCCCTTCACAGGCACAGAGGCGTAGGAGGAATAAATGGTTTTGTGGGCTGGGCCTCAGGCCTTGCTGCTTTGTGTAGTATCAGGGCTTGGTGTCCTGCATCCCAGCTGAAGCTACAATGGGCCAAGGTACAGCTCAGGCTATTGCTTCAGAGGGTGCAAGCCCAGCCCCAAGCCTTTGAAACTTCTATGTGGTGTTGGGCCTGCAAGGACAGAGAATTAAAAACTGTGGTTGGGGAATCCGCCTAGATTTCAGAGGATGTATGAAAATGCCTGGATGTCCAGGCAGAGGTTTGCTGCATGGGAGGAGCCCTCATGGAGAACATCTGCTAGGGCAGTGTGGAAGGGAAATGTGGGGTTGGAACCTCCACAAAGAGTCCACACTGGGCACTGCCTAGTGGAGATGTGTGAAGAGAATCACTATTCTCCAGACTCCAGAATTGTAGATTCACTGACAGCTTGCACCATGTGTTCTGGAAAGGCTGCAGACACTCAACACCAGCCTGTGAAAGTAGCTAGAAGTGAGCCTTTACCTTGCAAAGCCACAGGGAAGGAGGTGCATAAGTCTGTGGGAACTCGCCTCTTGCATCAATGTGATCTGGATGTGAGACATGGAATCAAAAGAGATCATTTTGAAACTTTAAGGTTTAATGACTGCCCTATTGGATTTTGAACTTGCATGGGGCCTGTAGTCCCTTTGTTTTGGCCAATTTCTTTCTCTTTTTTTTTTTTTTTTATTATACTTTAAGTTCTAGGGTACATGTGCACAACGTGCAGGTTTGTTACATATGTATACTTGTGTCATGTTGGTGTGTTGCACCCATCAACTCATCAGTACCCATCAACTCGTCATTTATATCAGGTATAACTCCCAATGCAATCCTTCCCCCTTCCCCCCTCCCCATAATAGGCCCCAGTGTGTGATGTTCCCCTTCCAGAGTCCAAGTGATCTCATTGTTCAATTCCCACCTATGAGTGAGAACATGCGGTGTTTGGTTTTCTGTTCTTGTGATACTTTGCTGAGAATGATGGTTTCCAGCTGCATCCATGTCCCTACAAAGGACACAAACTCATCCTTTTTTATGGCTGCATAGTATTCCATGGTGTATATGTGCCACATTTTCTTAATCCAGTCTGTCACTGATGGACATTTGGGTTGATTCCAAGTCTTTGCTATTGTGAATAGTGTGTTTTGGCCAATTTCTTCCACTTGGAATGGGTGTATTTACCCAAAGCCTGTGGCCCCATTGTATCTAGGAAGTAACTAACTTATTTTTGATTTTACAGGCTTATAGATGGAAGAGATTTGCCTTGTCTCAGATAAGACTTTGGACTTGAACTTTGGGTTAATGCTAGAATGATACAAGACTTGGGGAACTGTTGGAAAGGCATAATTATGTTTTAAAATTTGATGACATGAGATTTTGGAGGGGCTAGGAGCAGAATGATATGATTTGATTCTGTGTCTCCACCTAAATCTCACCCTGAATTGTAATCCCCATAGTCCCCAGGTGTCAAGGGTGTGACCAAGTGCTACCTGCACACAGTCTCAGTGGCTGTGAGACAGATAGCAAATGGCCTAATACACATAAGATTAGAGTTCCTCAGAAGGATAGGAGAGAAATAACGGGGAAGAAAAGTATTTGAAGAAACAATGGTTAAGAATTTTTCAAATCTATACAAGATATCAACTTACAGGATCCTAGTAAATTTCAAGGAGGCTTAATTGCAAGGAACAATGCAAAAGACAAGATAAAGGGAAAACCTTAGTAAAAAAAATAATGTATTGCATACAAGGAAGTGTTTATATGAACAACGGGTTATGAATATAGTGAAATATAAGAACTGATTTTAGAAGAACATATTAAGCAAAAGTGAAAATCAATATTTTCTCCAATTTTGATTTAAAAACCCAGTCAAAATTATAATAGATTTTTTGTTAAAATAAATCAAAATTCTAAATTTTATCTAGAAATGCGGAAGATCTATGAGACAAAATAATATTGTTAAGAAAGAAAATATTCAAGATTCACACTAAACATTTTAAAAACTGACTATAAAATTGTCATAAGGGGTGGGAAACTGATAAATAGAACTGAGTAGATAATTCAGAAATATATCTACCCACATAAAGCAAACTGATTTTTCACAAAGACCCCCTCACAGAAATTTCAAAATTAAGAACAAACTCAACAATTTGTTCTGAAACAACTGATTAAGTATAAGGAAGAATTAACCTTGAGTCCTACCAGGATACACCCCAAATTAATGCTAAGTGTTTTATAAACTTGAAGATTAAAGCTAAAATAATAAATATTTTAGAATAAAACATATAAACTCATTCTTTAATAAAATACTTTGGATACTGTGAACCCACTGACACACAAATATTGATAATAAGCTCTTTAAAACAAGGTGCTAAAATTAAGCATATGATATTCAATGGTGAGTTCCCTAAGTAAAAGATTATATAGTTAAGAGTTCATTTCAACTTCCATTTTAACATGTATCATTAGTTCACCTAATTATTATTGAAACACAACTTTCTTTTTTGCCTTCACACAATGCATTAATATTCAAATAAATAAATATATACTCTTCAGTGCTGTTTACAGTGTTTGCATATTTAAGAAAGTAGTTGATACATCAATAGAAATTCACTTTTTTAAAGTTTTATAGAAATTGATATGTTCTTTGTAGATTTAGAGCATAAAATTAGAATGATACAATTACTAATACATCTTATTTATTTTAATTATTAATTTAGTATTAATTTTATGTTATGCAAATTTTATAAGTTCTATAAATAATCATACAAATTAACATTATATTAATTCATTTAATAATTAGTAAGTATTTGAAGTATCCCAATTCTTTATGAGTATTTTGTTAAAGAACAATGCTGACAGTTGTGACAAAAGTATTCGATAAAAGCAGAGATGAATATTAAGTGTTTGTCCAATTATAATCAAAAGAAATTGTTATCCTTTGTGTATTTTGCCTTTGATTTATGAGGAAAAGCACTCTTGAATATAAGCTGCTGTATCTTCAGCCAGGGAGCACTAACAGATGAAGTTTAAGTCATTTAGGATATGAATAAAGGAGGTTAAAAAAATGTGGAACTGTAAGTAGTGCAGCAGCTCCTCTAGGATTTTTTCAAAATGTGAAAAATGTAGTACAGAATAATCGTAAGATTTTCTTGAAGATATTGGGACTGCATTAAAGGAGGGGACAAATTCCAGGTTAAGTCCCTCCTGTGGGGCACTGGGGTAGGTAATCTCATTTTCTAAGTAGCAACACCTATGTCCTTACTGCTTCTCAATGTTTTCATATTTACCCTTGGAGTGTGGAATTCTCGAGGAATGTAAGACTTCACGCACTCTGACATTCATAACTACTTCATAGACAATCCAGGGTGTGAAAGAGACAGACTTAAAGGGATTTTGAGATAAAGACAGGCTGGTACATCAAAATCTTTAGGACTGGCAATCTGTCCTACAGCAAGATCTAAATTATGATTTGTTTCTTCCTATGCAAGTTTTGTAAAATTATACCTTTCCATGAATTGTTTATTTATTCATAATATTCTTAATTTTCATATGATAATTCTCTTAATTTCTTTAGTCATTGCAGAGCAATTGAGATTTTTTCTTCTTATATGTTTTAATATGTTATTTTGCTCCAGAAATTGTCTGTGTTTATAATCTATGTTGCTGTATCTTGGTTAATGTCCTACTCTGCAAACCTGAATAGGTTGCATTTTTGAAAAGAGTACTGAATTGGCTAATTTAATCTTTTTTTCTAATGTTTGCATGTGAGCTATAACTTTAAACAATTAATTTTATCACACTTGTCTCAATATTCCCATATGTGTCCAAAATGCTACATAATTTTCTTTAAGATTTTCAACATGAGATATTTAAAAGGGTGTTTTTAAATTCTAAATTATGTGAGAATTTTATAATTACTTTTTATCATTGATTCTTATTTACATTAAGGAAACAGGATATTCTAATGTTATTTAAAATTTTTGAAATGTGTAGACTTTAGTTATAACCGAAAATATCAACAACTTTTTGAAAATATTTTGAGTGCTAAAATAATTTGTGTTATGCAACTTTTGACAACTATATTTTGTGCATGTCTACAGATCATATTCGTTAATCATATTCAGATATTTTAACTGTATCTTTTTCTTCCAACTTTTGCTCAGCTTTTATTCAACTTTTCTATAGATAACCAAGAGATGCAAGTTAAGATCTCTCTTCGCTGTGTATTTGCCATTATTTTCTTAATAGTACTGTCAAATTCAAATATCAAAATTAATTGAACCTATTATCAATATGTTGCATCCTCTTTATCTGCAGTAGTGAATTCTATTTTCATTTGTTAAATCTGACAGCAACTTCAGTTTTCTCTAATTGTCAATTAGAATATTATATTCCTCCCTGTTATGTCAAACATTATGTGTTTTGTATTTAAAATATGTTCCTTAAAAATATCAAAGATTAGATTTTGTATTTTTATGCAGAAAAAGATAATCTTTTACATTAATCATTTCACAGTTAATATAATTATTAATATATAGTTTTGATTTCAACATTTTATTTTAAACTATCTATTTGTCCCATCAACTCTGTCTTTCTTCCTTTTTTGTTATTTTTAAATTGACTATTTTTATAATTATGTTTCTCTCTACAATATTATAAATTATATGCTTTTAAAATTCTTAATGGTTACCTTAGAAATTACAAAATGTATCAAATTAGCTCATCTAAGTTTAAAATTTGATTATCTTTTGTCTTCCTATCAGATAATACAATAAATTGTTAAATACACTTTACCTTTATTTCCCAATTACATATTATTCTTAGTATTTTAAGTCTCTTTTTTTGGATTTATTTTAATCATTCTACACATGTAGTTCCACAGTGTTCAAATACATTTGCACATATATTTATAAATTTCTTTGCTCATCTGCATTTCAGATCACTCATCCATCTGAGGTGACTTTCCTTCTCCTGATGTGCTTTAATGAGATTCTGTCCATGATAATCTCTCTATTCTGACTTTTTTCTTGTGGGAAAAAATGGTGAAGTGCCTTCTGACCATCTATTTTTTACTTTCAGAGAACAGCAATGCTATATATTTTATAACTGCTTTTTTTTCACACTGGAAATGTTGCAGGAGACATAGATGTAGTTTCTAAAATATTTTTTTCTAAAAATCAAACTATTATATGTGAAGACAATCAAAATTTCATCTGTACATGTGGCTCACAGGAAAATGCTGTTCTCCCTCAAACACACAAGGTGTCCACATATGAATCCCTGGAACCTGTAAATATGCTACCTTACATGGTAAAAGAGACTTTACAACTGTGATTAAGTTAGAAGTCGCCAGGTAGGAAGAGTCTCATGCATTGTCTGTGTGTGGTCAATTTAGTCACTCTTTCCTTATATATGAAAGAGGAAACAAGAGTCAGAATCAGTGATAGATTCTAAAATCTAAGTCAGAGTGATAGAATCTAAAAAATACTTGTCTGGCCACTGCTGGCTTTGAAAATGGAAAGGAGCTATAAAGCCAATGGGAGCCTCTAGATGCTGGAAGAGGCAAAAAGATGGGTTTTCCTCTACAGCCTCCAGAAAGCAATGTAGCCTTTTTAACATCTTGATTTCAACCCTGTGAGACCCACTTCAGATTCTTATCTAGCAAATTATAAGATAATAAATGCATTATCTTAAGCCAGTAAGTTTGTGTTGTTTGTGGTGGTGATTGTAAAAACTGCAATAGGGAACAATACATTACCATTCTAATTGTTTTTCTTCTCATAGATTTATGTCATTTTCTAATCTTTCTAGACATAGTGCTATTCTTTCTTTCTTTTTTTTTTTTTTGAGACATTGTCGTCCAAGCTGGAATGTTGTGGTGCCATCTCAGCTCACTGCAAGCTCCACCTCCCGGGTTCAGGCAATTCTCTGCCTCAATCTCCCGAGTGGCTGGGACTACAGGTGCCCACCACAACGCTGGGCTAGTTTTTTAAATAGTCTTAGTAGAGACAAGGTTTCACCATCTTGACCAGGCTGGTCTTGAACTCCTGACCTTGTGATCCACCAACCTTGGCCTTCCAAAGTGCTGGGATTACAGGCATGAGCCACCGCACCTGGCCAACATAGTGTTATTCTTTCTAAACTATAGCTATACCAACTTGCTGGATTCTGTCTAGGTAATAAGACACACATTTTCTGTGCATTCAGAATTCCAAATTCTTTATCATTTCTAAACACCTCAGAGCTTAATATTCTGGAAACAGGGTATTTACTGTTTTCTAAAAAACAAAACAAAACAAAAAAACCATGAATATATTTACATTTGAACTCTCATAAAATGTCTTCCTACACCAGCCATTGCTCAGGTTCAGGACAATAGCCTGAAATGTCACTTCAGATGTAGCCATTTGATACTCAAAAGTAGAAACTTACTTTTATTTTTCCTTTTCTAGTGTCAGAATGTTCTCTTAAAGAATAAACAGAGAATGTCAAGATGTTTAAATACAAGAAGGGACAAAGGCTAAACAGATACACCAGGCTCTTCCTATTTAAAAAATATTGTGTAAAAAATTTTGATAAAAATCACTTGCATTATTGTGAGGATCGTTTTTAAGACAGGTGTATACCTATTAAGTTTGGTAATCAAGTTTATATTTTTCATTATCTCCTTTCTTCAAAACTATTGTTCTTTCTCTTTGTTTTTGATCTTTGAATGGTGTGAATCAATTCATTCTCAGTTGTTAACTCCTTTCCCCTAAAGGAATATAATGAGGGCTGGAGGCAAAGATCAACAAATGAATAGTGTTGTCTTAGTCCATTTTATGTTGCTATATAAAATAACACAGACTGGATAATTTATAAAGAAATATATTTCTCACAGTTCTGGAGGCTGGGAAGTCCAATATTGAGGTGCTGGCTTCTCACTGTGTCATCCCACAGTGAAATGTGAGAGAATGAGAGAAAACATGAGGGATTGACTGGCAGCCTCAAGTCCTTTGATATCAGCACCCATCCATCCATAAAAGTGAAACTCTCATAAGCTAAACATGTTTCATTAGACCCCATCTTCCAACACTATTGCATTGGGGATTAAATTTGCAACACATGCTTTTGAGATGACACATTCAAATCAGAGCAAGTGTAATTGGCTTCTAATTCATTTATTCCCTACAACTCTGAAATAGAAATTACTAAAATCTACCTTCAGAGTAACATAACTTATGTCTGTCTTTTAGTTCTTCTATTAAAATTATTTTATTCCTTAAAAATTATTGTTCTCAAAAATAAAAGTAAAACTTTAAAAAGTTTCATTGTTAATTGCTTTATTTATTTATTTTAACATGAAGTTTCGCTCTTGTTGTCCAGGCTGGAGTGCAATGGCACAATCCCGGCTCACTGCGACCTTTGCTCCCCAGGATCAAGCAATTCTCCTGCCTCAGCTTCCCGAGTAGCTGGGATTGCAGGTGCCCACTACCACTCCCAGCTAATTTTTTGTATGTTTGGTAGATACGAGGTTTTACCATGTTGGCCAGGCTGGTCTCAAACTCCTGACCTCGTGATCCACCCTCCTCGGCCTCCTGACGTGCTGGGATTACAGGTGCGAGCCACTGCACCTGGCCAGTCGCCATATTTATAAGCAGGTTTACTGCATTCAAATTTTCCCAGTATTCAAACTACAAAATTAGTTTCCAGACAAACATATTGAATTATGACACTTTTCTACCTACTGAAAATAAATTTTGTTTGATTACAATACCTTTGTAATAATTCACTCTTAGGATATAGGTGTGTGCAATCAAATATATACTCATGCCTTGCTTAAAGATGGGAATACATTCTGAGAAATATATCAGGTGATTTCATCATTGTGTGAACAACATAGAGTGTATTTACACAAACATAGATGCTATAGCCTACTACACATCTAGACGTAAGTTAAAGACTACAAATCTATACAGCATGCTGCCATACTAAATACTGTAGGCAATTGTAACACAATGGTAAGTATTTGTGTATCTAAACAGTTAAACATTAAAAAGGCACAGTAAAAACATAATATTATAATCTTATGGGACTACTGTTGTATATGTGGTTCCTCATTGACTAGAACATCATTATACAGCACATGACTGTGTGTGTATATATATATGCACACATATATACAAAATAAAAATATGTATATGCACACATATGTGCATACATATGTCCTTACAAATGGAGATCTCCTTTATAGATGTAAATTTCTTTTACAAGGACTTTAAAAATAGCCAGCTAAATATCAGAAAGCTGTACTTTGGAAACCAATTTAGTTTGGTAAGTGGCTTTTTAACTTTGTTTGTATTTTTTACCTGAATTACTGAGTTCAGACCAAAGACCCTCAAGAAATAAGGTTAAATTCAGTTAGAACTCCTGGGGCTCTTTAAGGAAGACAGGGAACCCAAAAGGGGGTCAGTGGTCTCTTAGCTGTGTTCCTCAGAAAGTCTCATAAAGTGTCTTTTAGATCCCTTTATGCATAATCAGAACTCTGATGTTTTCTCTCAGTAGATTTTTATCCATTGATCACAAAATGGAGGAGGTAGAGACTCGAAGGGGAACAGATCAAAGATTGAAGGGAACTGAGTAGAAGATTGAATGTGGCACAAGGAGGGGCAGAAATAAATGGAAGGACAAATTTAGAGGAGCCATTTTGGGAGGATCTTAAGTTTCCCAAAAAGACCAATGAAGTTCTAGTTAGCAGGGGTTCAAGAAAAAGAGATTCAGCAAATGAAAAACTCTCGTTGGAGGAATATGATCAAAAATAGAACAGAGAAACTTAAATATATATATAGTCTGAATATTAGCCTGTATTAAACTTACTTTTGACCACAGAACTCTTAAAATTAAAAGACATTTTCAAAACTCTTATTATCAAGTGTCAGTAGAGACAAGCAGCCAACACTTCTGGCTTTCAAACTTTTTTCCTCCTTTGTTTTTTAAGCCAAAGGTAGCTACTAAGTGACTCAGAATCTATATGCTGTTTATTGGTTAACCAAGAATGCAGGAGTCATCTCCAAAAAGGTGCAAACATGCATGCACTACTCATAAGATCCAGAGCCACACTCAGCAACAGCTAAAAGAAAGAAAGATTTAGACAGCAGCTTAAGAGATAGCAACAATCAGAATACTACATTTTTTTTTTTTTTTTTGGGAATCCCCAACCTTTTCCAATTGGCCTTCTGCACCCTCAACAGGTGGCAAGCTAAGCTAAGTTCTCCGGATACAAAACGAGACAAACAGAAAAATAATAGCTGTTCATGGAAGGGAATACTTCAATAATAAATGGACATCCTAAAACCAAATTTACACAGGAGTCACAATCCAAACAAATTATTTTCTCCTGCTAACCTGAATTTGGAAAGAAAGAGATAAGGAGAAATGTTTATCTTTCATTTTCTACAAGGTTCTAGATGCAGAGATCTGGGAGAAGAGACCTTGGTAAAAATTTCTACCTTTCTTTGTTGGCTTTTTGTCAGTGGTCCCGGTACCTCATCTGCACACTCCAGAATGAATAGGTGTCTCAATCTTTCCATCTTCGCCCACAGAACTGTACTGGCAAAAAGGGAGTGATCCTGTTCCTCCCCATTGTAAAGGGTCACAGCTGACACCATTAAACAAAAACAAAGGGTCACAGCTGACACCATTAAACAAAAACAAAGGGTCACAGCTGACACCATTAAACAAAAACAAAGGATCACAGCTGACACCATTAAACAAAAACAAAGAGGTAAACAAGGAAAAAGCATAGGAAATTTGTTACAGGCACATATGTGCATTGGAGTCACACAAAATAAGAACTCAGAGAGGGACTTGATTATTGAGGCTTAAATACCCTCTTCACAGGGAAAAGGGAAACTGGGGTATGGATAGGACTGCTAATACATAAACAATTATCTTTGGGAAGCTGAGGTGCAGAAGTGCACAGAAACAAAACTTGTCTTATGCTGCAGATAATTACCTCCAGGTAATTTATTGGAGTTGCCCTCAGAAGAACAGGTGAAAAGTCAATCTGGATGTGGTAATAACTCCTAGTGTCTTCTCTTCTCAGGTAATTGATCCTTCCTGGTTATTTGATGAGATTCTGAGACACCGGGTCTTAAGACAATTGCATGTCTTTTGGAAAGGCTTCTTAGACAAGGAAATTCCAGAGAGAGTCCCTCTTGTGCTTGAGGAGAGGGAGATAAGACAAATTTAGAGGAACCTTGATTCTGAGGCATCTTCAAATGCCTCTCAGCATATCAAAGTGCCAGTCTTTGGGGTGCCACTTTCTGAGCCCCAACACTATAATATAGCATTTTGTTCCTGCATCAAAGGTTTCACAGTAAGTGAACTCTTTAAAGTAATAGTTTTTCAAATTTGGTAAGAACCTGTTAAAATTATAATCTGTGATATGTACAATAAAGAAAATATTAAGAATCCATGGAAGTCTATGACAGAGGAAGAAGTTGTCTTCATGGAGGATTGGGAGATTACACTGAGAATATTTTCATTAGCTTAAAATATGTGGTACATTGAATATAGCAGGAACAGGGTTCAGTAAGGTGAAGCATGCTCCTGAGAAAGAAAGGAGCTTTAAGACAGCCTGTAGGTAGAATTAAGTACAGTGCGTTTTAGAAAATGGAACGGAAAAAAATAAAAATAAATAACCTGACTGCAGCATGTAAAACAAGAGGCATAATAGAAGAAATCTCAAGAAATACAGAGAAACCAGTTTTAAAGAAACTTCTAAGTTATGTTTTAAAAGTTAGCATATTTGTCACAGTTCTCCAGAGAAAACAGAGAGAGAGAGAGAGATACAGGAAGACATATACAAAGAGAGAGATTTTAAGGACTTGGTTCATACAATTTAGGGGGCTGGGAATTCTGAATTTTGCAGGGTAGGCTGGTAGTCTAGAGACACAGGGAAGAGCAGGTATTGCAGTCCTAAGGCTACATGCAGTCTGAACACAGAATTTCTTCTTCCTTTGGAGACACCAGTCTTTGAAAGCTTTCAACTGGTTAAATGGAACCCACTGACATTAAGGAGGATAACCTGCTTTACTCAGTGTACTGATTTAATTGTTAATCATGTCTAAAAACTACTTCACAGCAAGTTCTAGACTGGTGTTTGGCTAAATATCTCGGCAACATAGCCTAGACAAGTTGACACATAAAATTAACTATCACAATTTGTAATGAAAAACAGCAACTATAACATGGTAATATCAAATCTTAAATCCGTCCGACACACAGGTTTAAGCATTCAGTCCGAGGAGTGATTCATGACATAGTAAGTTGTGTATATAGATTGTATCTTTTACTACATTTTAAACACATTTAAGCATGGAAATTTATAAATATTTAAACTAAATATGATAATTAAATAGCCTCATGTTAGTTAAAGCAAGCTGTCATTACTAAAAGGGTTTTGGCATGAATTTATAAAAGATGTGCCAAATGAAGATCATAAAGAAAAATTTACAGATTACCTTGTCTTTTTTGTTTCCTTCTTTATTTTCCTTTCAACTGTGTTTTCCTTCTTTGCTGTGTCCCAGTTGGCATTTGGTAGCTAAGTTCCTTCTTACTATGACAACTTATGTCTTTCTTTGCCTCGTAGAGTTTGGGATTAACACTGTGCCCCCTTTCACAATCAATACATTATATGATGAGTACTGCTAACTCAATAAATTGATCAAAGTACTTGTTCCAAATAAATCACTTTTTTTCTAAGTGGAATACAAGTTTTGTTGATGAATTAATTTAGTTTTCTTTTCTTTATTAAGTCTCATGTAGTGGGGGTAGAAATAAGAGGTATACTTACGATGTAAAACATGAAAGGGTAGGTTAAAACTGAGGTTGTTACAGTTAAAAACTGAAGGTATGGCAATTAAAAGTGAAAATCCTTTCCCTTTTCAAAGTGTCATTAGGACAACCTGGGAATTTGCCCTATCTGAGGATCATAAACCTCTATTGTCCCCTTCAACACAACTCCAGTAGATTCTTTCAGAACCTTGGTGAACACAATCTGCTTGGCTTGAGCTGCTTCTATTGGTCAAAAAGTAGGTAATATTATTTTGAATACAAAAGAATATCTGCTCCAACCGTCCAACAGCAAAGAGTACAAGACTTACTGGTCTTTTTGTCAAATCAGCTATGAAATGGGATGTGTTCTTAGCATACCAAGTTGGAATTCTGAATGCAATTTTCCAATTACCCATTTAACAAATATTTTAGGTGTCTATATGCTAGACACTATTATAGGTGTTAGGGGTACTGTTTATGTACCATTTATATTGTAGTGAGGAACAATAATAAATGCTGTACACAATAAATATGTAAATCTAAGAAGCTAGTAATGGAAATTAAAAAAAATAAATAAAGCACAGAAGAGAATATATTACCAGGGTTCCAGCTCTCCCCACTACCCAAAAAAGGAAAAAAAAAAATGACATACTCAGAAAAAAATGACTAAAGGCAAATTAGTAAATGGATTACTACTAAAAGACATGGACATGGTTATGGAAGCATGTAAGGACTAGCAACACTAGAAAGCCGTTACTGCATCTAGATGTGAAGTGCCAAGGGAAGGGAGCTGTAAAGCAGCACATGTGGGCACTGTACCATGGGAATACAGTTGGTCTACAGAAGCTGTAGTTTTAAATGAAGAAAGGCATCATGGCAAAACTAAGGGCTTAACAAGGAATAAACCATTGGAATAAAAATTCTGACCTGTCTCTTGTATATTCTAATCTCCTGAGAGTGTCATGCGATGTGGCTCTTAAAGCCACAGAGCCAGGGAGCCCAAAGAAGAGGCTATAAAGATTAGCCTTCCAGAGCATAAGGCAGGTCAGGGTCAGAGAATTGTGGAGAGTGGGAAATATGGTCCCATAGGGCTGGAGCTATTGAGAGTATTGATCACTGTAATAAGGGCAGATTGCAAGTTTAAATAAGTTAGTTTGGGTACTTATTTAGTATATGGGTCATATTCTAAGGAAATGTGAATAAAATACTATACATTAAGCACTACATACATGCCTTGGTTACCAAAAAACCTTGGTAAACATTAAAAAAAAGTTTCTATTGGATAGTAACTTCTGTTTATCAAACTGTTTGCATATAATATTTTCAATCATAAATCATTAATAACTTGAATACTTACTCAATTTAAGCACCAGAAATCAGATCATGTGTTCTCATTAATAACAGACTTTGGTCAATTTTCTGTATTTAGGAGGTACGTAGAGTAAGAGGTTCTCATAAAAGAAAAAGAGAAAATATTTCAGGAAAGTAAGAGGAGAATTAGCAGAGTTCAGTTTGATAGCACTCATTAGAGCAGGGATTTCCAATAACAATTAATAGAAATACACATTCTTAATATTTTTGTGTATTACTTTTTAGTTTTGTTTTTCTTGTGCACCTGCATTGTCTAATTTGCATTTTGGAATCTATAATAATTATATGTTTAAAGTTATACTGTTATTATTAATAAATTTAAAGATCTTTGCAAATAAGTAATAGTTAACTAAGTGTAACAATTTCTTCTTAACCTATTTTTATATACTTGGAATTTGAAAGTAGTCTTTCATACCCTCAGTGAATTACTTATACATGAATAAGTGAATTACTTATCTGTCTAACATTATTTGTAGATGTGAAGACTGCTATCTTTTCTAAACATAATTACACAAAATTATTCCAGTTACTATGCTTGTGATAAATAGTTATTTGGTAGTACACCAGTGTGTATGGAGTTCATTTTAATATATAACATAAATATACTCTTAATTATATAGAAAAAAAGTACATGGTAACAAGAATATTCAGGCATTATTTCCAAAAGGAAAAGGATGATTCTGAATTTTTCAAAATAAACTAAAAATAAGAGGAAACGTTTTATTTTGGAAAGAACAGAGGATTAAAATTTAAATACATTTATATTCAAATCTGATATCAAATATTAATAGAGTAACTTTCAACCTGTCTTGGATAATTATAAAGAATCAAATTTGACAATTTTCTTAAAATCCTTGAAGAAAAAGAGAGCCTTCATCAACATGTTTCAATTACTTCAAGCTTCACTGATAAAGAAAGATATCTGTAAGTATAGACATATTCAAAGAATTGCTCTCAGTAGATTGTAAGGTATTTTGTTGATTGGTAAGAATATCTCATTGTGAGATGTGTGACTGTAACATGACATTAAAGATTATGGCTTTAAGTAGTTGATTTATATAAATAAATTTTCTCATCTGAAGCTCACGAAGAAACTGCCTGTGCAGTTTAAAGAGTTATTTTTTAAACACCTAATTAAGTTTCTAAGAATATAGAGCTGTGAAACAATGTTATCAGATATGAAACCATTCCCTCCAATGTCATGCAGCTATCATGTACTAATAATAAATGTTGAAATTAAATTCTGCCTAACATCAAACATATAACTTCTGTAATTTATGAAGATGTCTTCTGAGAGATGATTCACTGGATTTCACCAGGTAAAGAAAAAGCAACATGACAAAGTTTTTGTGACATGAAAGTATTCATTTTGTACAAATGTCACTTTTTGAAGTTGAGGTTGAAAATCCAGTAAATGATTGACTTTCTGTTAAAAATGGCAAGTTAAGCACATGTATTTTCTCCAACTTTCTTCTAAAATTTCACTAAAATGACAGTAAAATATTGACATAAGTGATACAATCTTGAGAAATATATGGCAACATAATTTTGGAAGCTTAGAAACTTATGGATTAGTGGAAACAAGTTCAGCAAATTTAAGAAACATATTTGAGCTATACAGCAGGAGAAACACAAAACTAACATGATTCCTCTGCAGAAACCATAAAATGCTTAAAAAATTGATGACTCTAAATTCTGTGGCATAGTTGGCTTGAAGACAGAAAGATCTGTTGAATCCTTTTTTCCAAATGGGTATATTATTTATTTAGAGTCCTACTTTAATACTATTAGAAAATTAAAAATTGGTCTCCCTAAAAGGTGATCCGGAGACATAAGTATGGAGCCCACCAGGAACATCTAGCTGTAGGAGTACAATACTAAAAACAAGAGGATGACTTGAAAATTCACATGGTGACTGACAAAATGCCCAGGCCCCTTCCTGCCCTCATCGCTTACTATTGGCAGCCAGGCTGATATCCTCGTTGCAGAAAATAAGAAGATTTTTTTATCTCAGTAGTATAAGCAGCCTAAACTAAATCCCTAAAGATATTTTCAGATTATCCATGTGAAAACTTCACATGTTAAGCCTTCTGAGCTTCTGCTCAATTTTTTGGTGCCTTCATAACAAGAGTGCATAAGCATTGATTACCAAATATTTGAAGAAAGCCCTGAAAAAGAAAGGCACATATTGAGACAAGCCTGCAGGAAAAACAAACTTGGATGACCAAAGACAATTTCCTCAGAGACATGAGAAAACAGATAGTTCTATGTAAAAGTACTCAGAGAACAAAACAGAAGTTGTTTCAA
Organism: Theropithecus gelada; assembly: GCF_003255815.1. Lineage (NCBI taxonomy): Eukaryota > Metazoa > Chordata > Mammalia > Primates > Cercopithecidae > Theropithecus > Theropithecus gelada. Next base: position 61,712,662 of record NC_037680.1, on the reverse strand, counting down.
TTAAACATATAAGAGTAGATATTTTTACTGAATAATTTTTTGTGAAGTTGAAAATATTCTGGATTAGGGGAAGACAAATACAGGATATGAGACACATAATATAATTAAACTTTAGAAACACTTCAGATGTCCAATACCAAATCTTAGCAATTTCAGAAATAGAGAAAAAAAATTCGGCCATGTTATACGCAAACTACCCACTTATGCTGTAGGATAATTAGTGTTTGTAGGGTTGCATGTGTTCTACTGGTATCTGATTGCAAGTTTTTCTAATAACCTCTACTTTATATCAGCCTGTCTTAGTGCTGACTGTGTCTCTGTGATTTCTTTGCATGACCTCAATTTATTTTATTATATTATTTATTTATTTATTTGAGATAGGATCTCACTTTGTCACTCAGGCTGGAGTGCAGTGGCATGGTCATGGCTCACTGTAACCTCTACCTCCCCAGGCTCAGATTATCCTCCCACTTTCAGCCTCCCGAGTAGCTGAGACCACAGACGCACACCACCATGCCGGGCTCAATTTTTGTTCTCTCTTTCTCTCTCTCTCTCTCTCTCTTTTTTTTTTTTTTTTTTTTTTTTTTTTTGTAGAGATGGGGTGTAGTCATGTTGCCCAGGCTGATCTCAAACTCCTGGACTCAAGAGATACACCCACCTTGGCCTTTCAAAATGCTGGGCAAGTCCTGCTGTCTTGACCACCTTCTAAATATTTCTCCCAACTCGATACTGTTGTCCATCACTTTGACATTTGATCAGGATTTATTCATTTCTCTCTTGCCTTATTGCAGTGGCCTTCAGAAATATACACTTTAATGTGAAATCTTTACAATTAATAAGCATTGATTATTGTTACTAGGTCACTTATCAATGACATTTGATTTTTTTACTACTGTTTTTAACTGTAGAATTTATTAAATTTTCAGTGAAGTTAGTATTAAGACTTTTGTTTTGTCTTTTCCTGCAAGCAATAGGAAGGGTAGCTCATTTAGAGCCAATAGAAAAGATCAGAGATTAACATTTTAAAATTTAAGCCTTCACAGAAGAATTCAAGACATTTATCACATGAAATTACTTCTACCTAGAGCTAAATCAGGACTTTATCTATGTGCAATAGAGGCAACAAAAATCTACATATGGAAGTTGGAGAAAAGAAGCTTTCAAAAATAAATGTATGTCATCATTCTGTAGGGAAGAAATTTTATTCAAGTCAAAACAAGTATGAGACTCCTTATTGACTCTTCCTTAAACAAAGATTTGTCTGACTTCAAAAGAGAAGCAACAGTACTGGGCTTTTTAATTCAGTAGAGAGGGCTTGTAGACATGCCCTTTAATGGATCAATAACTCAACTGGTAATGAGAAGCAGAGTCTATTTCCAGAAGTCCAATACTAAAAATCATAGATTAGGAGTTCTATTATATCCAAACTTTCAAACTCAAACTGATGGGCTAAAGAATTTTTGAGAGAAAAGAGAGAGTTCACAGTCTGTAATAAATCACCCTGTGACTTTCCCCATATGCTAATAACAGTCCTATTACGAAGACTCAATTAAGATGTGGGTCCTACAGCCTATTATGAAGATGTTTCCAGAGGAGGAAGAGAAGAAGTCAATTTTCCTTTAAAAGGAATGACAGGCAATACTCATATGCCAAAAACCTTGAATAACTTCCTGGATAAAACAGTCCTTGAGGCAAGAAAAATCAAACAAAAATCTATCTTGAGCTTTAATAAGTCTCAATCTTCTAAGTTTTATTTCTTAACCTGGATCAAGATTATATGAATTTTGTTCTGTATTTGGAATTATTTTAACTATAAGCACTGAATCCTATACCTATAAGTGCTACCTTATTTTTATGTTAATTTTAATTAATTTATTCTAATATTATTCTAATAGAATATTAGGTTTTTTCAGTATTTTCTGAGTCTGAAATTTCTTTTTTAGATCTAAAGCCTTAGACTGTTTCTCTTGTTCAGTTCCAATTATATTTCTCCCTGAATCTTACATTAGTTTCTAAATAAAATGATAAAACATTCTAATCAGCTAGGGATTACCATAGGATTATGTAGGACATAGGGGCTCAATGCAAATCAATAAAATGTCAGTGATTCAAGCTGTTTCAAGAAAGAAATACAATCCCTTTTTCTGATTTACACTTTAGGATTATATGCTTGTATTCTTTAAAAATATTTAAGCAGTTTTCCATCTCATTCTCAGGAAGAATACAAACACTTCACCCCCTCCAGCACACACACACTGTTATTTATAAACCTTTAAAAGCTTACAAAAAAGACAATTTAAAATAAGTAATTCTTGATAAATACTGTATCAAGACTTCTGTACACATAACAACTATTGCCTAAGGATCCCATTAACTGAAAGCATGATAATAATGTCAACTAACAAGCCAATGATTATTCTTCAGACTCATAGATTCTAGTTCAAGAGATAATCTCATTCTTAATTTTTGCATACTAAGCTGGTTTATGATGTACTGTAGTATGTGGATTTATCAAATTTTTAAACTTGTGGCTAGGAATTAAAATTATTACTGTGGTCTTAGCATATTTGTTTTTGGCCTAAAAGTTTCTGACTACTAGTTTCCACATTACAAATTTTATAAAGTTGATATTTATTCTTTTATACAGTAATTGATTTTACATACTTTTATATCTCTATTCAATACTCTGATCTTAGACAAAATTCTTTATTTTTCTTTTTCTTGCTCAATTTCCTTTCCTGTAAAATTGAGGAGTAGAAATGAATTGTCAGTAAATCTGCTTTCATCTCTATCATACTATATTCCATATTCAAATTAATGCTCACCCAATAACATTTTATACACATAAAAGCTATTATTTACTAAGTACTTAGTTGCCAGACACTTTGCATTATTCTATGTAACATTTTTAACAACTATATCAGCTATTATACAAATTGGATAATTTTGGAAAGAAAATTTAAGAATGAATTCAATAAGATAAAATGTACAAGACCTGAAAGGTCTGTGTTTGATGTCAAGACGAGGCCTTTCAACACCACCCTGTACTGAAATTATTGCTTCTGTTCTAAAGACATATTGTGCTTCCAAATTTAAATGTAAGTATGGGGAATGTGTTTTCTCCCATTTAACCATCCTTATCCTTGGGATAAAAATAGAAGTAAAATGTTTCTTTTTTCTTTTTATTTACTATGCCAACATCCAATGTTGCAAGATTTCCAGCCTCACTTTATCAGTAGCTCACCTCTACCCAAACCGGAGATAACTGGGAACTAGATATTTGAAACCATCCACTAAATCCTCTGAGTTCCAGGCATAACATTCCCTGTCCCCATTGTGTGGCAGGCAGCAAGCCAATTTCCACTTGGTGGTTGGAATCAGTCACCACAGCCATTACCATAACCCCTTTGTCTATCCTGTTTCACTTGTATGAGACACCCAAAATAGCCATGAGGTAAATCTCTCGTTCCAATTCAATGTTAATATTCTATCCTTTGATGGAAACATTCTTCTCAGCTAGACCCGAAGTTTCTGGAAAAGAAATATTTATTTCAGTGATCTTTTGGTGTATTAGTAAGAAGTACCATTTCCATGCCTTGATTCCTAGGCCCATTTACAATGACTATAGGAAAATGAGGCCCATATATAGTAGTCACTGGTTCAAAGCATAAGACATTATTTATTTATTACATATTTTTAAATAGAAATGGGGTCTTGCTCTGTTGCACAGGTTGGAGTGCAGCTGCAAAATCATAGCTCACTACAGCCTCAAACTCCTGGGCTCAAGCGATCCTCCTGCCTCAAGCTCTTGAGAAGCCAACATGCTCAGCTAATTTATTTGCTTATATTTTCACACCCAATAATTGTAAAAAGTTTATTTTTTTATTTTTATTTATTTTTATTTTTTGTGACAGAGTCTCGCTCGGCAGCCCACGCTGGAGTCCAGTGGTGTGATCTTGGCTCACTACAAGCTCCACCTCCCGGGTTCACACCATTCTCCGGCCTCAGCCTCCAGAGTAGCTGGGACTACAGGTGTCTGCCACCATGCCTGGCTAATTTTTTGTATTTTTAGTAGAGATGGGGTTTCACCATGTTAGCCAGGATGGTCTCGGTCTCCTGACCTCGTGATCCACCTGCTTCAGCCTCCTAAAGTGCTGGGATTACAGGCGTGAGTCACCACACCCAGCCAAAAGTTCATTTTTTTTAGAGACGGGGTCATGCCATGTTGGTCAGACTGGTCTTGAACTCCAGGCCTCAGGCAATCTTCTCACCTCAGCCTCTCAACATGCTGGGATTAGGCATGAGCCACCATGGCCTGCTGGTCATACTTTTTAAGTTGGCACGCTAATCTTTCAGGGTGTTGTCTCTCACATGTTATCATAAATAAGTGTTAGCAAGTATCTTTTTAAAATCATGATAGTTGTATAAGGCCATTCTTGCATTACTATAAAGGGATAACTGAGACTGAGTAATTTATAAAGAAGAGAGGTTTTATTGGCTCACAGTCCTGCAGGCTGTAGAGGAAGTGTGGTGCTGGCATCTGTTTGGCTTCTGGCGAGGCCTCAGGGAGTTTTTACTTAGCAGGTGCAGTCACATCACATGGTGAAAGAAGGAACAAGAGAGAGAAAAATAGGAGGGCTCAGACTCTTTTAAACAACCAATACCAGAGTGAGAATTCACTCATCACCAAGGGGATGGTGCTAAGCCATCCATAAGGCCCCCCACCACCATGATCCAAACGCCTCCCAGCAGGACCCACCTCCAAACACTGGGGATTACATTTCAACACAAGATTTAGAGGGACAAACATCAAAACTATATAAATGGTAATTCCTTTTAACTGAACAATTGTAGACTGGCTCAGAAAATTACCAATTTATATCTGAGATGGTAGGGTCAGTGATATTCAAACCACTTTATATATTGTTGCCATTGGGCATTTGTTGTACATGTACAGGTTAGGTATCCAATAGGCACCAAAATATTGTGTGCTCTATGAGACTATCAATTAGACATTTTCTATTCTAAATTCAGCTCAGTTTAAGTGTGCCATAAGTGCTCTCGAAGTGTTTTATCTGATGTGTCAAAGGACAGACATTGCAAGAATGAGGTAACCATATCACTACTATGTTTATGCTCCTCACCTATTCAGATTCCATTGCCACTTGCTATAAAAACATTTTATCTGATTTATATTCAGTGTAGATGAAAGAGCAAAACAAACGATATTTCAGGTATGTGGTGGAAATCCACTTACCATCACACCAGACACCTGTCTTAGCAATGCGTCATCTTGATTCATAGTCACACAAACTGTAGATGCCTGACTGTTTAAGAATTTCCACCCTTGCAAATAAAAGGTAATCATTTTTTTTCTCTCTCAGGTTACCAGAAAAAGAAACAAATTAGTACATATACCCCAGAAATTGTGAACCAAATAGTAGGTTAAACTTGCTACATGTTAATTCAGTGTTCAGGGGATTCTGCAAGCCTTTTCTCCAAATTAAACAGACAAGTCTTTAGACAGAGTCCAACAATCTACAGGAGCCCTATTTACCTTCTACCTGCTTCAGCTGGCCATAGCAGCAGACTGGGAGAAATAGCCAAGACTATTTTTTTTTTCATGTCCTAAAATACTCTCACTGTAATAACTTAAACATCCTTTCCATATGCCTGGTGGTCCTTCCTCGCTGTTTGTGCCCTCTTCCCACTCACCAAAATATTTTCTTATGACTACTTATTACCTTTTACAACTCATACCTGTTCTGCTCTGGTAGCATTGACTGGTTTGGAAGTATTATACTGATTTCCCAGAGAACAGACAGGTGCATCAGTTTCATCAGAGTTTCTTCTTCAGCCTGACTTCAGAAAAATGTTACAACATGTGATTGCAAAATAACTACAGGTCTGATCCTGTTAGTTGGTAACAAGATCATATTCAAATTTAGTCCTAATTTAAATACTATGAGGAAGTTATAATCCACCTTGAGGATACTCTAGAAATGCATGCATTCAGTCAAATTCACTAGTATGGATCCCATATCTTGTGCCTCTCTCTCTCTCTCTCTCTCTCCCTCTCTCTCTCTTTCTCTCTCTCTCCCCCCGCCCCCGGCATGTGAATCAGGTGAAATAAAAGACAAATTGTGGGAGGTGGAAAAGTTATAAAGTTATGTAGTTATGTCATATCTCACATTCCCCACTTCCTCACTTCCAAATTCTTACTTTAAAAATATTTACAGTTAAATCCCTCCTATACTGACTTTCTTTTGTGAAAATATTTAGTCCATTTAAGCATCCCTTAAGCTTTTTCATGCCCTATATTTTATATCAAAATGTTAATTGTCCATTTTATCTTCAACAAAAACAATGGGACCAATGTTCTAAGGGTGGTAATGTCTGCGATACGTTTATGTCATAGTATGTTACCTTTCCTGTGTACACTACTTGTCTTTGTGCACCAGTGAATACTCTGATCACAGAAATAAATCCAAGTGAGCAAATTGAAAAGTTATTTTTCTACCTTCAATCCTTTGTTTATGTTCACTATGTCTGGTTCTGCTACAAAATATAAAAAACCTAGAATGGAATAATTGTCAATTCTATTCAATACCCATTTGTGCCTCCTCCTGCCGCCACTCCCTGGCTACTGAGAGGATCCAATATAATCGACCTGCCAAATATTAACAAACATTTTTCCTCTGGGAATTATACCTTATACCATTTTCAGGCAACTTCTTTCCTACTGGCAAAGAAGTACAGTCACTTATTACATTTGTTACTTCAACATGTAGAAGAAAATATGTGATAATGTGACCCATTTTTGCATTGCTTAAATTCACTTGTTTCAAGAACTTGGGTAATGTATTCTGGGGATCTGACTTAGGCAACGGTTATTCCATTCTATTTCTAAGCTAGCTACCTGGTTTTGCTTGTGTGAATCTTCACCGTTAACCTTAATTTTCCCTCAGAATTCCCACAGCTATGTACAGAATTGAGCGTACACGCATGGGGATGCATTTATTGCACTATCATCTAGGGCTCATTCACATGACCATATCACCATCTTGGTAATGGCACAAGAATCTGCAATTATCCAAATTTTCCTCTGAGATCACAAGCCTACCTTCTCCTGTACCACTTAGTGGTGGTCTCAGGTTTTTTGATGGCATAGATTTACCATCATCCTCTCCCATCAGGCAACATGCCTTCTCCCCCTAGGGTTTTATAATCTGAAGGGTATTCTACATCCTACCCTCAATTTAAACAACAACAACAAAAAAAAAAGAAATTTTTTTTAAAAAGCATCTTGTTTTTCTTTGGCTTGGAGAGAATTATGTAATTCAAAGCATATAGCAATGGCCATGGAAGACCATTGGAGGGATGTATCAACAAACCTACAGGCAGAGAAATATACTGCGTATGTATGAGTTGAACTCCCTGAACTCATCTGAAAGTCTCACACTGCTCCCTCCAGTTTATATGTATTTGTGTTTATGTTTTTATGTTTATTTAGCTACCAAGCAGCCCCTTTTAAATCTGTATGTTTCTCTAGCAATATTAAAGACATGATAGTCATTTCTAGGCTGAGCTTACCTGACATGTGTCTGTAGGTAGTCTCCACTAACATACAGTAAGAACTAGCAACTGTTTTTTTTTTTTTTTGACGGATTCTTGCTCTGTTTCCAGGCTGGAGTGCAGTGGCACAATCTAGGCTCACTGCAACCTCCGCCTCCCATTCCCCTTCCTGGGTTCAAGCTATTCCCCTGCCTCAGTCTCCCAAGTAGCTGGGATTACAGGCACTCACCACCATGCCCGGCTAATTTTTTGTGTTTCAGTAGAGACAGGGTTTCATCATGTTGGCCAGGGTAGTCTCGATCTCCTGACCTCGAGATCCGCTAGTCTTGGCCTCCCAAAGTGCTAGGATTATAGGCCTGAACCACGGCTCCTGGCCGCAATTGTCTTTTAGGAGAATATATTCAGGGACTGCAGCAGGCAGTTTTGGAAAAGAAAAAAAAAATTCAATAATCTCTGTATGTATCCGGGCTGTATACACTTTTAAAATCATCTGAACAGTTAAGTCAAAAGTTATATTTTGTCACCAAAGCAATAGCATTTTGTAAATCTTTTCTAAAAGCTTAACAACTTTAATGGGGTATAATTTATGTATTCTAGATCACACACACTTAAAGTATACAGTATGAAACATGTTGATATATGTACAATCCTGTGAAACCCATGTACAATCAACATAACGGCCATATCGATAATCCTTAAAAGTGATTTCGTGTTTATTTGTAAATCCTTCCTTTCACCCCTGCCCACCCGCCTCCTAACCTACACAACCACTGATCAGCATTATGTCAGTACAAATTGGTTTGGAATTTATAGTATTTTATATAAATGAAATCACAAAGTAAATATTCACTTTTGTCTGGCTTCTTTTATTCAGCATAATTTTTAATGATTCATTCATGTCATAGTATGTATCAAAATGTCATTTTGTATTGTTACTGGCAAGTATTCCATTAAATGGATATGTCACAATTATATTCATCTTGCTTATTTACATACTTTGGTGATCATCAACAAAACTGCCATCTAGCATTCATATATAGGCCTTTCTGTGAATATAAATTAACACTTTGCTAGAAATGGGAGTGCTGGGCCATACGGTAAGTGCAAGTTTAACTTTGTAATAACTGCCAAACACTTCCAGTCATAGTATCTTATATTCATACCAACAATATTTGAAACATCCATTTCCTTCGTATTCTTATAACATTTGGTACAGTTAGTCTTTTTCATTTCGGCCATTCTTAAAATGTGTTGTAGTATAGCATTGTGGCTTTAATTTGTGTTTCTGATGAATTATCACGTGTTTATTTGTCATCTTTATATCTTTTTTGGTAAAGTGAGTGCTCAAAACCTTTCCCACTTCTTTTTTTTTAAATTATTGAATTTGAAAATTATATTTTTATATGTTCTGGACAAAAGACTTTTATCGGATATGTTATTTTCAAGTGTTTTCTCCAAGTCTGTGGCTGATCTTTTTGTTCTTTTAAGAGTGTCTTTTGAAGAACAGAAGGTTTTAATTCTGCTAAAGTTTAATTTAACAACTTAGTCTTTTATGGACTATACTTTTGGTGCATATTTGCACAATATTTAAGATATCTACCTGACCAAGGTCACAAAGTTTTTCTCCTATGTTTTCTTTTAGAAGTTAAATAGTGTTATATCTTACATTTAGGTCCACAATCCAATTTCAGAAGATTGTTTAATGTTGTAAGGTATACAACAAATATTTTTTCACATATGGATATCCGATTGTTTTAGCATCCTTCGTTGAAGAATAACCTTTCCAAAGATGCAAAGGATCTGGGAAGAGAGGATCGTCTTCAACCAAGGGTGTAAAACATGCATTTTTTTTTTTTTTCCATTTCATTGTTGACCTATTCCTGGATTATCTGCTGTGTTGATTGATCTAAGGTGTATATCATTATGCTAATACCTCTTTTTCTTGATTATTGTAGCTTTAGAGTGACTCAAAAACCAGTGATACTCCTCCAATTCTGCTCGTTTTCAAAGCTGTTTTGGCTAGTCTAGATCCTTTGTATTTCCATGTGAGTTTTACAATCAATTTTTCTATTTCTACAATGAAGCCTGATGAGATTTTCATAAACGTCATGTTAAAACTATAAATCTATTGTGAAGAACTGGCATTGTAACAATATTGAGTATCTCAACCCGTGAGCATGATATTGCTCATCACTTTTTTAGGTCTTCTTTCATTGTTTTCAGTAATGTTTTGTGGTTTTCAGTGTACAGGTCTTTTGTATACTTAGCCAGATTTATCTCTAAATTTAAAAAATATATTGATAGTAATACAATATTATTTTGTACAATTCATGTTACATTTGTTCTTTGCTTGTAAATAGTAATAAAATTGTTTTTGTACATTGATCTTGTATCATTCTAGTAGCTTTTTAGTAAATTGTATTGATTTTCTACATAATGATGTCATCAGTGAACAGTTTTCCCTTTTAAACACTAGGCATTTTTGGTTTTTGTTTTCTTTTTTCATCGAACTTTCTAGAACCTTCACCATATTTTCAAATTTAAGTGGAACGAGCCCAAAGCCTTTGTCCATTCTTGAATTTATGGAAAATTATTCAGTCTTTCACAATTAAGTATAATTTTAGCTGTAGATTTTCCATAAATGATCATAATTAAGCTGAGGAAGTTCCTTTTTTACTATTAGGTTGGTGCAAAAGTAATTGTGGTTTGCTGAGTGTTTTTTCTTTTTTCTTTTTTTTCCCCCAAGGATGTATGTTAAAATTTAACAATAGCTTTTTAAAAAAATATGTTGTGATAATCATGTTTTTCTTTTTATTGGATAATATGGTAAATTACTTTATTTATTTTAAAATACAAAACCGAATTGCACTCTTGGTAGAAATACCATTGGTCACAATATATTATCATTTGGATATATTTTGGGATTCAGTTTGCCAAAATTTAAAAAAAAATTTGCTTCTCTCTTCAAGCAGAGTATTGGTCAATAGTTTAATTTTCTGGTGAAGTCTTTGGTTTTATTTACTTACTTTTTGAATTTTTTATTAATTTGCTTCTTTTCAGGTTATAATTTACACACAATACAGTGCAGAAATGTGTATAGCTCAATAAATAATTTTTATGCCTATACACATATGCATATATTCACAACACAGATATAAATGTTGATGAAGCACTGACAAACTTTTTCTATCAAAGGCCAAATATTTCTGTTCTTTAGTCCAGCCAATCCGTGTTGCAACTACTCAACACTGGTGTAGTGCAAAAGAATCCATGGGCAATATGTAAATGAATGGGCATTTCTGTGTTCCAATAAAAGAGTGGGTGGTGTTTCTAATTTGTATCATGAGCTACAGCTTATAGACTGTATAAAAGGGCTCTCTTTTTTCCACATCTTCATCAGCATATTATCTTGTATTTTATGATAATAGACAATATAAAAGGTATGAAGTGATATGTCATTGTTTTGATTTGCATTTCTCCGATAATTAGTAATGCCGAGCACCTTTTCATACACCTATTGACCTTTTGTGTTTCTGCTTTGGAGGAATGTCTGTTTAGGCCCACTGCCCATTTTTTAATTAGGTAATTTAGTTTTGTGCCCTTAAGTTTTTGAGTTCTTCTTGTATCTTGGACATTAACCCCTTATCAGACAAATGGTTTTAAAATATTTTTTTCCCATTTTGTAGGCTGTCTTTTTATTCTGTTGATTATTTTCTTTGCAGTGCAGGAGCTCTTTCATTTGACATAACCCTACTTGTCTATTTTTGCTTTTCTTGACTGTGCTTTTGGGATTATAAGCAAAATAATTTCACATACCAATGTCAATAAGGATTTTCTTCTTTTTAGGAATTTAACAGTTTCAGGTGTTACATTTAGGTCTTTAATCCATTTGTGTTGACTTTTATATATTGTGTGAGATAAAGGTCTAATTGGATTCTTTGATATATGAATATTAAGTTTTACCAACACCATTTATTAAAGAGACTCTGTCTGCGCTGTATGTTCTTGGCACCCTGGTTAAAACCAACTGCCTTTAAATGCATGGGTTTATTTCAGGGGTCTCTATTCTGTTCCATTTGTCTACATGTCTGTTTTTTTTAAGTACCATACTGTTTTTATTACTGTGGCTTTGTAATATTTTTTAAATCAACAGATGTATGTCTCCAGCTTTGTCTTTTGATCAAGATGCTTTCACTATTCAGTGTACTTTATAGTTCCACATAATTGTTAGGATTGGTTTTTTATATCTCTGTGAAAAGTACCACAGGAATATTGATAGAAATTGCATTGAGTTTGTAGATTGCTTTAGGAAATATGGATATTTTAACAATATTAATTCTTCCAACCCATGAGAACAGGATATCTTTTCAGTTATTTTTCAATTTCTTTCAGCAATGTTTTGCAGTTTTCGGTGTAGTAATTTTTTACTTCCTTGGCTAAATTTACTCCTAAATATTTTATTCTTTTTTGATGCTATTATAAATGGGAATGTTTTCCTAATTTTTTCCACAGTTTCTTATTAGTATATAGAAATGTAACTGATTTTTTTTGTATATTGGTTTTGTATCTTGCAACTTTACTACATTTGTTTATTAGTTCTAATAGTTTTTCATTGAGTTTTTAGTTTTCTATATATAAAATTATGTTGTGCTAAAACAACAATTTTACTTCTTTCTTTATAATTTGAATGCATTTTTTTTTTCTTGCCGAATTGCCATGGCTAGCACTTCCAATATCATTTGAACAGAAGTAGTCAGAGTGGCCATTTTGGTCTTGTCCCTGATAATAGAGCTTCAGCTTTTCATGGTTGAGTATGATGTTAGCTTGTCATATATGGCTTTTGATGATGTGGGTTTGTCATATATGGCTTTTATTGTTAAGATACATTCTTTACACACCTAATTTTTGAGAGCTTTTAAACATGAAAGAATGTTGAATTGTGTCAAATGTTTTTTCTGCATCTATTGAGATAATCATATGAATTTTATCTTTCATTCTGTTAAGGTGGTATGTCACATTTATTAATTTGCTTATGTTCTTCTATGCTTGCATCCTAGGAATAAATCATGGCATCTGGTCTTTTTAACGTGCTGTTAAATTCAATTTGCTTGTATTTTGTTGAGAAGTTTTGCATCTATGTTCACCAGGGGTATTGTCCTGTATTTACTTTTCTTGTAGTTTACTTGTCTGCCTTTGTTATCAGAGTAATACTGCCCTTCAAAATTAGTTTCAAAGTGTTCCTTCCTTTTCAATTCTTCAGGAGACTTTTGAGGATTGGCATTTATTCTTCTGAAAGTGTTTGGCAGAATTCTCTAGGGAAGCTGTCTAATCCTGTTAATTGGGAAGTTTTGGATAAATGATTCAATTGTCTCTGACATATCATTATTGATATGTCATATTTTCTATTTTTTTATAATTCAGTCGTGGTAGTTTCCATTTCAAGGAATTTAATTATTTCTTCTGGGTTATCCAGTTTGTTGATGCATAGTTGTTTATAGTAGTCTCGTATGATACTTTACATTTCTGTAGTATTAGTTGTAATACTCTTTCATCTATGTTTTTATTTATTTGAGTCCTCTCTAAAGGTCTGTCACTTTTTATCATCCTTTCAAAAAACCTAACTCAATTTTGATTATCTTATTTATTTTTATAGTCTCTATTTTATTTATTTATGCTCTAATATTTATTATTTCCTTTTTCTGCTAAATTCAGGCTTAATTTTTTTCCCTAGTTCTTTGAAGTATAAAGTTAGAAAGTTTATTTGGAGTCCTTTATTTTAATGCAGATGCTTATCACTATAAATTTTCTTTTAAAATGGCTTTTTCTGCCTCCCGTAAGATTTGTTATGATGTGTTTCCATTTTTATTTGTCTCAAAGTATTTTTTATTTTACTTTTGATTTATTTTTTGATCCATTGGCTGTTTAGAAATGTTTTGTTTAATTCCTACTTATTTTTGTATTTTTCAAAAGTCCTCCTATTTTCATGGTGCATGGGAATGGTTGCCAGAGGGCTAGGGACATGCATGGACAAATTGGGTGAAGGTGGGTCAGCAGATAATGAGGTCTATGAGGTTCATGTGCAACTTTATTGGTAGAATTTATTTTTTATTTTATTTTATTTTATTTTATTTTATTTACTTTTTTTTGAGACAGAGTCTTGCTCCGTTGCCCCAGCTGGAGTACAGTGGCATAATCTAGGCTCACTGCAACTTCTGCATCCAGGTTCAAGTGATTATCCTGCCTCAGCCTCCCGAGTAGCTGGGACTACAGGGTCGACCAATTTTTTTTTTTTTTTTTTTTTTTTATTTCTTGAGTGAACATTGATAGTTGAGTAGTTAAAGAAATATGTTAATTTCATCTAAGTTGTCCAATAAATAGGTAGGAGGTTGTTCATGATATTTCTATATTATTATTTTAATATCTGTAGAATCTTCAGAGATGCCACCTTTTACCTGACATATGTAATTTACATTCTCTATTTTTTTTTTTTTCTGAATGCTAACTAGTGGTTTATCAATTTTATTATTCTTTGCAACGACTCATCTTTTGTTTCACTGATTTTTCTTGGTAGGTTTTGTGTTTTATGTATCATTTATTTCCACTCTGAACTTTATTTTGTTTTACTTATACTTAGTTTAGGTTTCATTTGCTGTTTGTTTCCTAGAGACATGGTCTCTCTCTGTCGCCCTTGCTGGAGTGGTGAAGTGGTGTTATCATAACTTACTGTAGCCTGGAACTCCTAGGCTCAACTGATTCTCTTGCCTCTGCCTTCGGAGTAGCTAGCACTACAGGCACATACCATCATAATTTACTAATTAAAAAAAAAAAATTGTAGAGACAAGGTCTCGCTATGTTGCCCATGCTGGTCTCAAACTCAGGGCCTCAAGCAATTCTTCTACCGTGGCTTCCCAAATTTTTAAGACTACATGCATAAGCCACGATGTCCAGCCATATTTACTTATTTTTTTAGAGACAGGGTCTCAGTCTGTCACCCAGGTTGGAGTGCAGTGGCTCTGTCGCAGCTCACTGCACTGTTGACCTCCTGGGCAAAAGCTATCCTCAGGCCTAAGCCTCCCAATTGACTAGGAATACAAGTGCATGCAACCATGTCCAGCTAACTTTTACAAAGTATTTGTAGAGATATGGTCTTGCTGTGTTACCCAGGCTGGTCTCAAATTCCTGACCTCAAGCAGTCCTGCTACTTGGGCAATTCAAAGTGCTGAGATTACAGGCATGAGCCATCACCTTGGCCTAATTTTATTTTCAATTTCTTTTTTGATCCCAGGCTTATTTAGAAGTATGTTATTTGGGTACCTAACTTTTGAAAATAATTTCTGAATAGCATCTTATGATATAAAATAAATTAATTTAGGGTTTATATATATGTGTGTGTATACATATTTTTTATATATATAGAGAGAGATAACATGTGCTACAGAATTAGTTCTCCATCGAAAATCCCAGATTTTACTTTTTGTTTTCTTTTATTCTTTTATTTATTTACTATCTCTTCTCATGTTTAGTTTTTATGTGTTTTTTCTGAATTCTTACAATTTCTGTGTGTGTTTTCTATAAGATAACAATCATCTTTTTAAGTATTTTAATTCATGACAAAATGCTTGAGCCCATTCTTCCTTATTCTGTGGCAACATTTTTTTCTTATTTTTTTGATCCATGCCCATTTTTCTTTTTATTTATTTTGAAATAAACTAGATTTTTCAGGACCTAATGTTTACAGAAAATTTCTGACAGGACTGGGTAGTCATGAGGGACATCATAGTTTTCCAGGACATCTGATTTCACCATCCAATAGCTTTCTCTCCACTGACTTAAAGGTATACTTCTTCATGCAAATATGCAAATATAGCTCATCTTTTTTGAATTAGGCAAGATCTAGGGAAGGCATACCTGCCACCCCTTCTAAGATCAGTTCCAATCCCTTTTTTGGGAACAAAAGTTATTTGTATTGTTTTTAAACTCCTGCTGCCTTTGCTGAGATCTGCCTCTAATGGTACCTCTCAGTATACTACATGCTATTTTCCAACTTTTTGCCTGTAACAAAAAGTTTGATTGCACATGCTTTGGGAATCTCTTTATGTGTTTTAGATTGTATAAAATATGTTTGTCTTCTTATAGGTATACAAAAAAATATATATGTTAATATGTACATATATAATACATATATCTCCAAGTAGATATGCAAATATATATGCTAATATGTACATGCACACATTTTATATATTATAGATGCCTATCATATGTACATATATTATACATAACACATATGTGTTAATATGTACACACATTTATTTGGAATATGTACTTATATGTACATATTAATGCACATATGTACATATTAACACAAATATGTTAATATGTACACATATTTATTTGTCTGTGATAAAACAACATATATTTACAACTGTTTATATATCCAGTAATGTCAAATACTGTGATTTAAACACATATTGCATTGCAGTATAAACCTAAATATAAGGGTTGTTTTCCATTTAGCAATAGACACATTACATATTTAGGCTGATCATGTATACTCTTGTAATATGGCGGTGACATTGTCTATATGGGAGAGATTACATACAGATCATTATATACCTATTTCTAATATTTTATATTTAGCATCACATAGCAAAGTGATGGAAAATAACTATCTTAATGTAGAGAAAATGTGTTTAAACCTTTTGGACCAAGATCGTAGATAAAGGGAAAATTAGATTATTTTCTTACTTTATTTCAAAGCTATTATATTCCTGATAGGTAAATATTTCTTACTGTGTATATATTCCATTAACTGCTAATGCAAAATCACTTGGAAATCTTTATTAAGACCAATAGTAAACTATTGTTATTTTGGGTTTAAAGTAATATATTCTTCCACACTTTGTTTACAGGAAACCTTGAGGCTGTAATCTTGCTTGTTTCAGATTACTTCAGAGTAAAACTTGGTTCAAGGGCTTAAGTTTTTAATGCATATTTTATTTATGAATTATTTAAATTCACATCTCTGACTTTGATTTAGAGATCAATAAAGTGAAATCTTACGGTTTTAGGTGATTTTTTAGTATTCTCTCGGTAAGACCTGGTTTGTGGAAAACACAATTTTGTATGTATTTAGTTTTTAATGTTGGTATATTGAAGCAAAAGTGCCTCTAAAATCTGTTCATATTTTTAAACATCAAAATTTATTGCTGAGCGTATGCAGTAGGTAATTTTATTTTTTCTCTCAAATCAGCACTGGAACCACATTAAAAGGTTGTAATAGCTTAATTCAACAGATTATTTTTCTCCATTTTACATTTTGACTGTTCCTAAATACATAAACTTCAAACAAGATATTTAAAATATATCTATGCAGTATACATTTACAGAAGATTTTAGAAGTCATAACAGTCTAATATAAATTCCATGTGTTACAAACATACCACAATGCTGTGTCATATAAAATCTGATTTTCAAAGGGTGGAATATATGATGTTAACATATAGATGAATTTTCATCTTCAGTTATAGAAGATGAATTTTCATCTTCAGTTATAGAAGATGAATTTTCATCTTCAGTTATATATATATAGCCATATTTTTCAAGAAACTCACTTTGACATAGGTGAGGAAAAAACACTCCATGCTTTTTGCTTTTCCTTCTAATTTGGAATGACTCTTCTATACATGTTTCACCACTGTGTTACTTTTCTGGCCTTTCTCTACCCCTCTCTGCCTGCTTCAGATGGGTCTTTGGCTTCATGTGATACACTGATGGAGGGCAATACTCTCCAGAAGCAAACCCCATTCCCGCAAGAAGAAAACTTCCCAAGTTGTTGGCCACCACTGGCTTGCTACTGCAAGGTTTGGCCCCAAGATGTGGCTGTGTCCATATTAAAAGCAACTTGTAAAAAAGCAACAACAGTATAAATAGTATAAACAGTATAACTTTTATTTCTATTTTCGGTTATTTATTTTGAAAGTGAATACCAAATTATATGATTTGATTTCAGTGTTAGGCTCATTTACTCTGTTAACAAAGGGAAGTAATATGATGCTTCTTAAATTATGGGGGTTACTGAAATAAAAACATGGGGGTATGCTGATAGAATGAAACACAGGGTAAACATGAGGATATAACGGAGGCATTGGAGCTCTATCACATTATTGTATATTCAGTTACCAAATTTCCCACCATTTCTTGATAGCAATCAATCCAGAACTTGCCCCCAGTTTCCTAATCCCCTTTCAGATTCTTCCAGTAGACATCCACAACTTTTGAGAAGACCTCTCAGCTCATCTGCAACTGACGTTCCCCTTGGGTGCTTTCTTAGTTCAGCAAGCTAAATAAATGCAATTTTTTTTTCTATATCTAAATGTAAGTGTGTTCTTGGTCTCTGCTGGTGGACTGTAACAATCCTAGAGCTTCCACTATGATTCCGTTGAGACATTTTTTTTCTTTGCTGCCACGGATTAGTATTCTTAACATAGAAGTAATACGCTGACTTGTGTGTACACATACTAGATGCAAACTCAACAATGATAATAAAGCAAGTTAATACAAATCTGTGCTCCAAATATCTTATTGAGCCTGTCAAAATTCTTCTATTTCTGCATTATGAATAGAGAACCCATGACTCTTCAGCCACATGATATGTTTACAATAATTTTCTCTGACTGACAAATCATTGATTGACCATTAAATATCCTCTCTGTATTTTGTTTGTTTCTGTTTTTTTGTACTGATCTGTTTACTAGAGGAAGTTCAAGACAAAAGTAGTTATAATAAATGTCTTTCCAGCTGAGCCTGCAGAATAAAAACTCTCCTTACACATTGTCTTTTCAGGATAAACTTTGTTGTGTTATTCATCAACATGTTATCAACACTTTTCTTGGTCTTGTTTATGTATACAAAATTAGCTTTTAAAGATATTTTCTGTCCACAAAATTCTACTTGCCAAGGGAACCATTGATTTCTCAGGTCAGCAGACAGGAGCAGCTTGACCTTACATTGAGAATCAAAGGTGGGCACAAGAGATTCTTTTGCTTTTGACTGGTCATCAGCCAGTCTTTAATGGATACCCTGCTGATAAATTTGTGTTACCTTCCAGCACTTGCTTTTTTGTTATCATTCTTGAACTTTTCTTTCTAATCAGCATGACTGCACCAAGAACATTTAAATTTGCAGTAGCCACTTCTCAGAACTTTCTGATATAACCAAAATTGTTTATTTGAAACATACTTTAAAACAAAATGTGAAGCAAATAAACCCATAGGGAAACATGTATATGGTTAACATAAAAGAAAAATTGCTTGATTTAATAGGGAAGACCTCCCTCTTTCTTTTTCTTTACTGGGAAGAGGAATAAGCACCAACTTTTAACATGAAACCTTTGCATAATTGTGAAGGATCCAAATTATTGTTTAAATCAGTTACAGAGTCTCTCTCTCTCTCTCTCTCTTTCTTTCTCTCTTTCTCATCAAAATTAATTTTGCTTTCCATGTGCCTTCTTCTCATCATGCAAAGAAAGAAAAAATCAACCTTCAATACTGAACTTTAATCATCTTCATGTGTCTCTATATGGCTCACGCAAATTTCTACTTCTTTTCTTCCTCTCCCTCTTTCTTTCCCTTCATTTTGGTAAACAATCCATCCTAAAAATCTACACATTCTAAAAGTATCGACTGTAGACAAATAGATCCAACATAAAAGGGGGATAAACTATAAAATAACATTTCCTATGACCTAAGTATAAGCCCACTGCTTCAATAGGTTTTTTTAAACAAGCAATTTTATATGTTAAAGGTTTACATGTATTTGAAATTAGAGATATCAACAAATGCCAACGGAAAAAAAAAAGTAACTTTTGATTCTTGTATTTATTTTTCTAAGGAGACAGTTCAAAGAAAAATTATTAAACTGCTAAGTCATTGGTCTTGTTTCCTATATTAAATGGTTAGGGGGAAAGCAAGGCACTCAGTTTTAAAATATTATTTAAAGATGCTTTAAATTTTGATTTTAATTATAGAGGCTTGTAAACATAAAATTTTTGTCAAAATGAAAATTTGTACATCTTATAGTGTTTTAATTTGCTTTTAGGAAAGATTTACATCTATTTCTTGATTTTACCAAAGCCGAAAAATAATAGCAGTATAATATCTTAGTTTGCATAAAACGAAGGGTTTTTTTTTTTTTTTTGTCAATCAACTTTCTAAACTTCTTACATTAGTTTAGGAGTATGTATGTTGTAACTGATTACTCAAATTGCTTAGAAATATAAAATGTAAAATTATGTTTAATCAAATACATTTATAATACTGGAAATGTTTTATAGGAGTTTAATCTTTTGAAATTCTTTCTACCTTACAAATCATAAAGAAGTGACAGGTCAGCTTTAAACTGTCATTTCCAGATCTTTGAGCAGTTTAAAAAAATTTAAGTATTATTCAAATTCGTTGATAAATTAATATTTGTATATCTGGACAACATAATTTTAATCTCTCTGCTGATTTAAATTATAGAGCAGGCATCAGTTAAACGTTTAAAGATGGATGTATAAATACCTTTACCTTACATTAACATCAGTGTTCCCTTGCAAAAAATAAAAATTAAAACAATATGTGTAATAGTACAAGGATGTTTATGTAATATCAAAAATATGTTTCTGTTTATTGAGGAAACATTTTGTATTTAAAGAAAAAAGTTTTAGTTTGTGCCAGGATATATATTTTGATTAAGATAAAAGGTGAATTTAAGATATTTATTATGTACACTTTATTATCCCTCTGTGTAATATATACAAATCATTACTTTGACAGGAGCAATGAAATATATTAAAATATGACAGAATTAGTTAAATGTGTTTGTGTTCATAAGAAAGCTGGGTATAATGCAGTTTGGATTAATGTAAAAAACTTCATTCAACTTCAACTATAGCATCTCTTTAAACTGAAGGGGGAAAGAAACTACATTGTATAGTGGCAAATGCATTTTTTGCTTGCATTTCTACAAATAGGACTGGGTTTGGAGATTGGACTTTATCTGAATAATCAAAGTTATTAGTTCATAACTAGAGGCATAGTTGTGAATTTAGAACATAATCAGGAGCATCAGTCAAGCATAATGGGAACAGTTTTGTTCACATATGCTCTATTTTAAAATGGAACATCATAACAGTTCAGTGGAGCTCAAAATTACAGCTGAGAAGTGATCAGTTAACCACCTTCAAAAAACTGCATATGGGAAATAGGCTGAAAAATTAGTTTCTTAACATTGACATGTTGCTTCAGCATTACATTCATGGAAAGACCTAAAAAACATTCTTCTCAAAAGAAACAGAATACACACACACACACACACGCACACACACACGTATATAAATAAGGAGTTAATAGAACTATCAAGAAAAGAAAAAGGGATCATTGCATTTATAGAATTAATGCTGCTGAAATTTTGAAGCCAAAAGTTTCAAAATTTTATAGATTGAGTATCTTATTTCAAACTGGGCGATTCTTTGATAGATATGTACATATAATTTATATAAATGAAAAATAATAATTATATATCTTTGGAATGGTATTTTTTGGACCACATTTTTAAAACAATTTGTGAAACCAGTGCTAGAGAAATTAAGAAAATGTGTAGCGTCTCACTTATCATTAAGAGCCATGCAGAGGGAGAGAAAGATAATTCATGAAGTGGCTCCATTTTTGCAAGAAAAAAAAATGATATTTACATTTTGGATTTTTTCTTTATTGATATTTCAAAAATAGTAATTACACATTCATAGTACTACAAAGACAGAGTTTTGTGACAAGAAAAGAAGTTGTGCCATGTAATCTCACACTTTTTAGTTTCTTTCCTCATGGTAGCAACCACAACAGTGGTACTGGCTTATACCACCGCTGATTGACGGTTTCAATTAGTTGGGAGGTACAAAATATGTAGAGAAATGCAGATTAGAGTAGAAATGAGGACTAATGACCTACCAACGTCTTTCTATAATTGCCAATCAATAGCAACAAAGATCATACTGTGGAGTAAATTCACATGGCACGTAGACACAGTATATAGTGAATTGGTTAAGAATAAAGCCTCTCTATTAAACATCTGGACCCAAATCCTAAATAAAGCACTTACTGTGTGACTATGAATGAGCTATTTAATTTATCTGTGCTCTAATTTTCATTTAAATTAGAGATAATGGTACCTAAGTTATGGGTTATTGTAAAAATCAAGTATTCCTTAACAGACAAAATGTGCTAAGAACAGTGCTTGGCATATTGTTAATACCATATGAATATAAACATTATTATATTTGTTTTATTAGAATACACATCTGTAAACAGCTGAAATTTTTCTTTAGACAGACATGATAAAATGACCCACTCAAAGCATAGTAGGATCAGACTCAGATCTTAGTGTATTCTGGATACAAAGTGGTCCCCACTTCACTCTTCTAACTCAGTAGAGCTGGATCCCAGAGCAGAGGTCTTCATTTCATAGGAAGTAAGTATCTAGGGAAAAAAATTCCTTGAACGCCACTGCCTGTGGCCTTGGCACATGTTATTCTTATTATATGTTTATATGACTAATTCTTTTTCATCTTTAATTCTCAGATTAACTGTCCCCTCCTAACTGAAATCTTTGGTACTCAATTTAAGAATATTCTCCTTGTTGTAGCTCTGGAATGAGTCTTTTCCAGCCCACAAAAGCTCATGTCTCTGTTAGAGAATGGTACTTAAAAACCAATAACTTGGTGTTATTTGTGCTCATTGCTACTAGTATGTCACTGCTTCTAATCCAATTCTGATCCAATACCATGTGCTACAGCCTATACTTTTCACTTTCCATATTTGCAACTACCTTCTACCATAGTGAGAAATTGGTTTCTTACTCTCCTCAATATATTGATTCATTTGTTCAAGTCTACAATGTGCACATACTAGTTTAAGAGTTATGAAATTATACCACAACAAAGAAAGCAAAGCTTCTCGCTACAGTTCAGTATTGATTTCCAGTTTGATTTTTGAACTAAAATGTGCATGTGGTAAAATAAAGAGATCTTCAAAATCAAATTTGTTGTGTTTTGACAAATGCATACATGCTTTTACCCACACAATCATTAATATATAGACCACTTCCATCTCCTTAGAAATCTCTTCATGTTCCCTAGTCAATTCCCCTAAGAAGAAATCATTAAAGATCTATATATATATTTTTCATGGCAGATCCATTTTTTTCTGTTCTAGAACCACAGATAAATGGAATCATGCTGTATGTGTTCTTCTGTATCTGTATTCTGTCACTCAGAATCATATTCATTAGACATATATTTTAACATGCAATTTTAAAAGTTGCATTATTAACAAAATATATGCAAAAATATAGTAGTGAAAGGTCATGTTTTTTAACTATCTTTCAGAAGTTACATTATAGAAGTATCTCCTGAGGCAGGCAGTGCTTCTACTGACCCACTCCCCCTCTTTCACCTTTGAATTAGGTCTACAACAGTCTTTCAGACAGAACAGCAGTACCTTATCATCTTTGATATCTATTATACATTTATACATACATTTGTTAACTTGGCCCCAGACTATTTGTCTTACTCATGACAAGACTTCTGTTCTCTAAGGACATCTTATTGCTACAAAACATTATTTTCTTTAAAAATTAATAACAGATACAGTGAAATAGCAGGCAAAAATGTAATGGAAATGTATGTAATATTATTTCAAAATGTGCATTTCAGGGAATGTTTTATTTCAAAAGATGCAAATAATATGGATCTTATCCCCCAAAAATGACAGGCAATTAAAAACCATGAAAATAAATGAATTTATTTTGCATATTTTGTCTACAAGAGGATAGAATAAAATAACAACAATGAAAAAGGTTTTTTTATATATTTAAAGGAGACACATAATAATTTAATTTAAAAACTTATTAAAATTAATGACGACTTTTCAAAAAATAGTAAGGTTGAAGAATCATATTTAAGTATATAAACATTGGTATTTAATGTTGCTGACTTTGGGGTTCAAAATTAGAGAACCCCGTAGACAGTAAGGGTAATTTTTGAAGAAACTGCTTTCCAATTTCATCAAATTGTTCCTAGCAATATATCCAGCTAAAATTAAATGCTTGCTGACTCTATTTCTCTTTTCAATAAATAAGGAGTTAATAGAAGTACTATAAACAAAAGAAAAAAATAACCGCACTTATAGAATTAATGCTGCTGAAATTTTGAAGCCAAAATATTCAAAAACTTACAGATTGAATATCTTATTTCAAACTGGGCCAATCTTTGATTTTCAAAAGCTCATAAAGATGATTTAAAAAGACATGTTAAAATAAGCTGAAGATACTGGTCACAATTGCTAAATCTCTGAAGGTAATTGGTTATACCAAGCCCTTTATGCTAATTTGGAAACCCATAGTGTGTTTGCTTTTTCTCCCTCCAAAGTTAGCTTTTCCTTTGACTGACACCCTGTAGGAAACTGTGTATAGACATTTGGTGATTTTTTTACTTACTGTATTACTAAATTTTCTTCTATATGAGCTTGCATCTTATAAACCTTCAACATTTCCATATGATATTTTTCAAATATTTTAGTATGTTCCTACATTTTAAACCCAAAACCATTTACATGTAAAACCAAAGAACAAAATTATCATCATTTCTCAACTAATGTTAAGACGTACATCTTTATTATATACAATCCTATCTGTCTGGGGCAGATAACCACTGCTGTTACACTCGAAAGCTTAGAAACAGTGGTATTCAGTGAGTCATTTGTGGACTGCTAAGAGGTACTCAAACTATTAGCTCTCTGTGACAAGATAAGGAGCTTTAGAGAGAATGTACATCTACCATATGACAAAGCACATGGGTTTATTTGCTCCCCTGACTCCCTACTTCTTTGTATAGCAAGACTTTTTGATGTAAGAAGTTTTGTATAAATTAACACACTGAGACAAGCTCATTAACTCATTGCACATTGGCATTTTGAGTAGCATTCCTCTAAACCGGGGTTCTGCAAACATTTTCTTTAAAGAACCAGATATTAGGTATTGAAGATTATTTTTGAAGTAGTTTGCTATTTAGCATAAAAATACCTATATAAGTGGATGTTTATGATTATGTTCTAATAAAACTTTATTGATGAATACTGGCATCTGAATATCATAAATGATAACATGTCACAAAATACTGTTTTGATTTTTCCCCAACCATTTAAATATGTAAAAGGTATTCTTAGCTTGTAAGCCATTAAAAAAGTAGTTTGCTAACTCCTGACTTAAGCAATTTTCTAATTATCACTTAAATTGTTACTTGTGTAAATCTTCTCTAACTTTTCTATCAGATTTAGTATTCTTCCTCCTGTACTTCAGAATTCATGTACACCTACAAGGTACTTTATGGAGATTAATTTGTGGGGCAATGATTTTTCCCTTCAGAAGACTGAAGTAATTTATCTAAGGTTCTTAGTCTAAGAAGTGTGGTAGGGATTAGAGCCCAAAAGTCTTGCACCAAAGTGTGTGTTTTAGTCACACATCTATCTGCCATCTACTACTAAGTAGGGACGGAGGAACAGAACTCAATAGGTAGAAAAGGAAGCATATTTTGGGGAGTCAGTGAATTAGCATTTAGGAGATCAAATTATCTAGGAGCTTTCTTGTACTTTGAACAAATTACTTAAGGTTTTGGGTTTCTGGTTTTTTTAATCTGGAAATTTAAAAGATATTACATATCCTTTAAATATATTTAAACTCAGATATAGGTTTAAATATATTAAACTTAGATATTCTCTAAGTTTCTCACATTTTTCCATTTTTATGATTCTAGGATATTGGAAAACTATAGAATCAGGGAATGGTTTATATAGTGGGTAACCAAAATACACAGATTTGTATATTCAAAAGACAAGAGAAAATGAGTGACAAAGAAAGTTATATAAAAACAGAATAATATTTTTAATGATTCATTAATTAAAGAGAATGCTGCAAATAATTCAGTAAATACTTTAGTATGTGGCACACTGATTTTGCCAACAGAGTAATGAAGTTGGATTCTGGCTAGATTACAGTACTTGCAGATATGGTTTCTGCAAATTTGGGAACTTTCCAAGCATTTACCTCAGCACCTTCAGACAAAGTCTGCAATTATGTGTTTCTCTGACTAATTTATAGTAACAGGAGAACAGAACAAAAATTTCTAGTTTCACCAGATTGTAGATACTAACTCTTCTGATCTCAGTTTACACGATCACCAACAGTGATACTCTATCAGGTACTGTTTGGAATTTAAGTCCATACAACACCTCTTGTTTAATGTTCCTGTCATTTTTTTGTAACAGTCCAAATACATAAAAGCCCCATTGATTTCTACTGTCACATGCATGTTATTCTGAGACTATTTTGCTCATCAAATTTCCCCACTAGCTTCCTCCAATATTTTTCCACCGGGTTCTCTGTAAACTTTATTCCTTGGTTTAATAGTCATGTAGAATATCAAACCACTCCAAGGAAACCTGACAACAAGTGAATCCTGACTTTGTTCATAGGAAGAATGAAGGATGCTAAATCCTTTAGCTACCATTTTTTTTTTTGCAGACTGGGAGATAAAGTTGATGTCTTTCCAGTTCTTCAGAAGCAACCCCCAAATTACTTCTCCTTAGACTAATTTTAAAAATATTTCATTTCACTGTAGTGCACTTCTCAAATGCTATATATGCCTTCCTAGACATGGAGGCTAATTCTCTATTGATTTTAATACACAGTTCAATCTTAACTACTTCAACTGCTGCAGAACAGATAAATTGTTAAGATAATATTCTGTGGAACTATATCCCTGGTAGGTAAAATATATGAGTTGCCAGTATTAATTAAAATACAGAATACCTAGTTAAACTTGAGGTTCAGATAAATAGCATTTTTTTTTCAGCAGAAGCATCCTGTTGTCTCACCTTTTAATAATTATAAGTGTTACAATAATACAAATAATGACTAATATTTATTGTTGATAAGGCAAGTGAAGAATTGCTTCTTCCAGGAAGCCAAGCTGGAGACCCCCAGGCTGAGGTACACACTTCTTTTTATTTTCCAATATCATTACTATTGTGATATGTTTTTCCCATATGTCTATTGCAGTACATTTATCTGTGCTTGTTTCTTTTACCACTTCTTAACTTTGATTCTTGATGGGAAAAAAGTCTGTATCTATCTTATTTATTCATTTATTTTTCTAGTCCTAGTACATGGCTAAGCATCTGACAGATAGCAAACTGTTCATTCTTACTGAATAAAACATTAACTTCTTGGTGTCTTATATGTAGAGGAGTAATTCAATCTAAGCAAATCACTTTTTAGAGCACAATGAGCTGTAACTCAAAGGTATATTAATTTTCAGTGTAAAATTTTTTATGGTTTTATTCCCATTTATGTCAAAATATCTCTTCTATATTCAATCTTAAAGTATGCATTGTATAAACATTTCAAGTTCTCATATAATATATAGGAGTAAATCAATGTTACTTTAGCTGTCAGTAAGAAAAAATATATTAAAGGCAGAAGATTTCTATACTACTTATTGGCCCACTGTTAGGTGAGTTGACACTAGAAGATACAATGTGGAATATGAATACTTGTGGCACATTATCATTAATCATCTTGGAAATGAATAAGTTTCTTTTTAGCTTAATTTCCCAGATACCTACTTTGCTGAATTCTTTCTAAGAGTACTTTCAGAGTGAAACACTTTATTTTTATGTGATGTATATGCAAATATCAAATTTAACTCATGTATTAAGAAAAGCCTATTCTTTTTTTGAAGCAGTGTAGAACACCAATACTGCATTTCCCAAGATCTGTACCAAATCAAAATATCTCTTACTGACGAAATACAATTGTATTGATTATGCTTGTAGCTATTTTGTACTATGCTTTTAGAGATTGTAGTTATTATGAACAAGTTTCTAAAAATAAGACAATTTAAGCAAATGACAGTAAAGTAGTTGAATACATTTTATGTAATGTGTGGTATGGCCAGGTAGAACACGTATCAATAACACGTAACAAGAAGAAAATGGCTCCTCCAAATTTTATTTGTCTTTCCAGCTAGTAAATGGATGTTTCTTGAATTACTCAAATCTCTAGTCTTTGTTCTCTCCGTTGAGATCTGACAGATGGGAGCTCAGCAGCAGCCATGCAGAATGTTCTGAATGTGACATGTGTACAGATCAGATGATATCATCTTCCCCAAGAGGCTCGCTTAGCCCTCTTCAGCAACTTTGACCTGCTTTAGCCAATGCATCCCCACAGGAAGAATTTTTGGAATTTTCTATGAATAAAAATAAGCCTAGATCACGTACCATAGTGATTTTTTCATCTTCCTTTATCATGAGCAAAAAACCCTAATTTTCCACATAAACATTAGTCATTTTTTAATGTAATAGTGATGATCATTTTTTCTTTAAGTATTATTACTTTAAAAATCTGTTGTGCTAAGACATTTGGGCTATATATTTGATGGCAGAAATGCAAGCCCAGTTGAATTTAAAATATATTCAAAATATGATGATAGAATTATTTTTAGGTACGGTTTTAAAATTTTGGTGATCACTAATATTGGTCTATTTTTAACCCACTAATAAAGTAATACTGACTTTTAAAAAACATTCAAATGGGCTGTTTTGATTGGAGTTTTAAAGGAAATTCCTAATGTTTCATCTTCCAACTTCTTTCTAAAGTGAAAACACAGGAAAACAAAAGGAAACACAAATAAAAGACTCACAGTACTGTAAATCAAGACTGGCAAAAAGTATTATGCCAAAATTAACAGTAATTTTAAAGCAGTCATAACTGGACTTAAGAAAAGCTTAACCGGGGTTGACAAATTATGGGCTCACATTATGAGAAAGACAGGCTGAGTAAAGACAGTTAATTTCTTTTTACCTTTTCCAGTGGTGCCCTTTGACTCAACAAATCAGAACATGCCACAGGGAGAAACAGCAACTGTCCATCCCACCTCTCAGATGGTTCTTTGTGATGAGCGTCATCACCATTTGCTTTGTTTGCTACCCTCTTAAATTCAGATTAGTTAGGAATTGACAATACCAGAAACCCTCACAAATTATATAGGTACATGTATCTTTGCATTTAAGGTGTGGAGTATAAAAAATCTTGTTTAATCAGAAGAAAGACAAGAAATTATAATCAGAGAAATAATAATAAATTAACCAATGAAAAAATACTATTATTGCCT
Source organism: Theropithecus gelada (assembly GCF_003255815.1). NCBI lineage: Eukaryota > Metazoa > Chordata > Mammalia > Primates > Cercopithecidae > Theropithecus > Theropithecus gelada. The sequence continues at coordinate 61,683,825 of NC_037680.1, read as the reverse complement.
TCAACTGATAGATATAAATGTGAAAGACTAGATATCGTACATAACTTTCCCAAGATCATGCTGTGATTTTTAGCAAGTATAAATTATAATGCAGGAATGTGAATTCATATTGTCTAATTTCAGAATGTAGAGTTTTAAAAACAATGGTCATTGACACAGTTAAATTAATAATAAGGGTTAATAGTGTTTATTCTGTGGCAAGCACTGTGCTAGATCATCTACATGTATACTATCATTAAGTCTTCTCAACAATTGTGTGAGATGTGTTTATGATACCCATTTTATCAATCAGAAAGAAGACTGGCAAGTATAAATGTCTTGCCAAATTTCACACCTCTGCCACTGATGTTGTGACAGAATTGATTCATGCTGTTGTGGAAACCTTATCTAGACTGCACCAATCTGATTTTTTTTTTTTATTTGGAATTCTCAACTGTGTAACAGAGCCTCTTATATTTCTATATGTGGATGAACTGTAAGGTAGCTCTGAGTGACCATATCTTGCTATGCAGACTGAGAAATGAGGATGATGGCAGGAGCAACAGAAATGAGCAAAAACAATAAGCTGAAAGCAGATGGAAAAAGAGATGAGAAAATGAATCCAGATCTATTTCCAATCTCATTGTTGCACTTATCTGACACCAAGTTGCATTCCAGTTCTGGGTTTATGCCTAATCCCTTTGTGTTTATGCAATAAAGTTTATTTTTGCTAAATTTAGATGGAGTTGTTTTATACAATAGTTAAGCATGTTAATAAAAAACATAAGTAATGTTGATTATTATTTTGTAGTGGAATTGTTAATTTATATTTTATTGTTTATTCCTTATTATATTAATGTTATATTATTCTAATGAATTACATTAAGTACTAGATTAAAAGAATATAATTTTAATGATTTTAGCTGATAAATGCACATTCAGATATATATTAAGAAGTATTTACCAAATTTGTCTGAACAATAGAGAAATACTGAGCTTGAATCAGAAATCTGTGATTCAAGTTTTGCAGAAATGTTCATTAAAGCATTTACAGTAATCTTTTTAGTTTACACTTACTTTTTTTTTTTTTTTTTGAAAAATTTGTCATTTTATTTTTTTTTTATTTTTTATTTTTTATTTTTTATTTTTCAAATTCTGTTTATTTTTTATTTTTTTTTAAAATTTATTTATTATTATTATACTGTAAGTTGTAGGGTACATGTGCATAACATGCAGGTTTGTTACATATGTATACTTGTGCCTTGTTGGTGTGCTGCACCCATCAACTCGTCATTTACATCAGGTATAACGCTGGAATCCATCATTCTTAGCAAACTATCACAAGAACAGAAAACCAAACACCGCATGTTCTCACTCATAGGTGGGAACTGAACAATGAGATCACTTGGACTCGGGAAGGGGAACATCACACACCGGGGCCTATCATGGGGAGGGGGGCGGGGGGAGGGATTGCATTGGGAGTTATACACTTACTTTTAAGAGACACTTTAGAGAAAAGTTTCTGTGTATGCACACTCATTCAACTTTAACTGAAAACATTTATTCATATACAAATGCTTTTTCTTTTCCTAAAGAAAACATCAAAAAATTCATGACAAGCGATGCAAAAAGATGATACTCCAATATTAATGAGAGGTCAGAATATACAATGGATAGTTTCATGTGTAGAAATATCTAAATGTAACTGAATGATATCTAGTAAACATCATGGGTGAAGTTATGACTTACTGAAACCATATGTTTTTATGTTTTCAACGTAAATGCTAAAAGTCAAATCTAATTCTTTAAATAATATTTTGCAATTCCTGCCATCATGTGATAATTGGACTAAGTATTTGTATTAAAAATATAATATCAAATTATAAGATATTATTTTTCTAAATTAGGGCACATATTTGAGAAAAAATGTAAGGATCAGAACTAATATAATTTGTAATTTCAGGACAGACCAATTATTTATTCTCTCTCTAAGCTTCTATTATTAGCATCTCCATAGCCATTATGTCATTTTTATTTTACATTAAAAAAGCAAAATCTTACTGATCTGGTCTCAGTGGTTTTTGGAAGGAGTAACTGATACATTATTTTAGAATTCAAACTATATGTTATTATAACTTGCTTTTAATATCAATAAAATGAATAAAATGCCTTTTTTTTCTTATTTTGACTATTCAAAAGTACTTATTTCAAGTAGGTCAATATTTCCTTCATGAATATTCAAATTTCAAAAACATTTATCTTTTTTAAATGTTATTTTATCTACCTGAATTTTGTTTCATGGATAGCTACTGCAAGTTTAAAATCCATTGTATATAAAATTTACTTTTTAAGAAATAATTTATAAGATTATTTTACATGTTCTTCTCAATAAGCAATTGCAAAATGAGACACTCTTTTAGTCTACCTTTCACTTGTTATTAGAAATATGATGCAGTCAGTTTGGCTCCTGACTTCCTCGACTACTGCTATTTATTTATACATCACGGCAAAATAATCAGTATTGTTTCATATGAGCCAATTAACACATGAAGAAACACCTAATTTTGGCCTCAGAATAAAGCTATGTTTCTTTTCCTTCCTTTCTTTCTTTCTTTCTCTTTCTTTCTTTCTTTTCTTTCTTTCTTTCTTTCTTTCTTTCTTTCTTTCTTTCTTTCTTTCTTTCTTTCTTTCTTTCTTTCTCTTTCTTTCTCTCTCTCTCTCTCTCTCTCTCTCTCTCTCTCTCTCTCTCTCTCTTTTCTTTCTTTCTTTCTTGCTTGCTTGCTTGCTTGCTTGCTTGATAGTGTCTGGCTCTGTTGCCAAGGCTGGAGTGCGGTGGCGCCATCTCGGCTCACTGCAAGCTCCGCCTCCCGGGTTCATGCCATTCTCCTGCCTCAGCCTCCCAAGTAGCTGGGACTGCAGGCGCCCGCCACCATGCCCGGCTACTTTTTTTGTGTTTTTGGTTGAGACGGGGTTTCACCGTGTTAGCCAGGATGATCTCGATCTCCTAACCTCGTGATCTGCCCGCCTGGGCCTCCCAAAGAGCTGGGATTACAGTTGTGAGCCACTGTGCCTGGCTAGAATAAAGCTATATTTCTGCTGACTTACTGACAAAAATCGATTATATGCCATTAGGTATAAAGTGTAAATGGCTCAAAAACATCCCAAATACATACATCTGACAGTGTATGTATTTGTCAGGGTTCTTCAGAAAAACAGAACCAAGAGTTTATAGAAATGCCCCTCCCTCCTCCCTCCCTCCCTCCCTCCCTCTCTCTTTTCTCTTTTTCCTTCTTTCTTTCTTTCCCTTTCCTCTTTCTTCTCTCTCTTTCTTTCTTTCTTTCTTTCTTTCTTTCTTTCTTTCTTTCTTTCTTTCTTTCTCTTTCTTTCTCTCTCTCTCTCTCTCTCTCTCTCTCTCTCTCTCTCTCTCTCTCTTTTCTTTCTTTCTTTCTTGCTTGCTTGCTTGCTTGCTTGCTTGATAGTGTCTGGCTCTGTTGCCAAGGCTGGAGTGCGGTGGCGCCATCTCGGCTCACTGCAAGCTCCGCCTCCCGGGTTCATGCCATTCTCCTGCCTCAGCCTCCCAAGTAGCTGGGACTACAGGCGCCCGCCACCATGCCCGGCTACTTTTTTTGTGTTTTTGGTTGAGACGGGGGTTTCACCGTGTTAGCCAGGATGATCTCGATCTCCTAACCTCGTGATCTGCCCGCCTGGGCCTCCCAAAGAGCTGGGATTACAGTTGTGAGCCACTGTGCCTGGCTAGAATAAAGCTATATTTCTGCTGACTTACTGACAAAAATCGATTATATGCCATTAGGTATAAAGTGTAAATGGCTCAAAAACATCCCAAATACATACATCTGACAGTGTATGTATTTGTCAGGGTTCTTCAGAAAAACAGAACCAAGAGTTTATAGAAATGCCCCTCCCTCCTCCCTCCCTCCCTCCCTCCCTCTCTCTTTTCTCTTTTTCCTTCTTTCTTTCTTTCCCTTTCCTCTTTCTTCTCTCTCTTTCTTTCTTTCTTTCTTTCTTTCTTTCTTTCTTTCTTTCTTTCTTTCTTTCTTTCTTTCTTTCTTTCTTTTCTTTCTTTCTTTTTTCTTTCTTTCTTTCTTTCTTTCTTTCTTTCTTTCTTTCTTTCTTTCTTTCTTTCTCTTTCTTTCTTTCTCTTTCTTTCTCTTTCTCTCTTTTTTCTCTTTCTTTCTTTCTTTCTTTTTCTCTCTTTCTTTCCTTCCTTCTTTCTCTCTTTTTCTCTTTCTCTCTCCCTCCCTCCCTCTCTTTCTTTCTTTCTTTCTCTTTCTTTCTTTCTTTCTTTCTGTCTGTCTGTCTGTCTGTCTGTCTTTCTTTCTTTTCTTTCTTTCTTTTTCTTTCTCTCTCTCCGTCTCTAATTAGTACTATAACTACTGAAGATATTGAATTCATTGTTAAACATCTTTCAACAAACTAAGCCCCAGACAAGACAGGTCAGATGTTTTCATTGGCAAGATCTATCAAAATAAATAATACTAATTTTACAAAAATTAGTAATAAATACTACTAAATTTACAAAAATATTTCTAGAAAATAAAAAATGAGGCATATTCCAATTTATTTTATGAGGCATATATTACACTGATACCAAAGCTAAAAACTCTTTTTTCATGAAAAGAAAGCTACAGAGTAATATTCTTCATGGAAATGGATAAAAGCATCAGCATCATTATTATCATCATTATCATAATCATTCTCTCTCTCTCTCTCTCTCAAATAAATGTCATGTCAGAGTAGAATTTATTTTAAGAGTTTTGTTCAGCTTTCAAGAATCAATGAGTGTAATGTAACCTAAAAATAATAATAATAAATAACCATAACACAAGATCTTCTTGATAGACGCAGCATGCGTTTGGCAAAGTCCAGGGTCTATGTTTGTTTTGAATGAAACTCTTGAGTTTCATTATCAATTTGGTAGCTATTGTACCCAACAGCCACTACCGGCCTGAACAAAAGCACACCACCAGGGGATCCATTGCATCCCTTTGGGTGGCCTTGCCATCAGGGTTCAGATTGCAGGCAGAGCTTCAAGGACACAACCAAATATGAAAGCTTAAGAGTTTTTAGTACCTACAGACACTGAGGAGTACATGGTACACCTGGAGGTTAAGAACTGAGGCAGGGAGAGAGAAGAGACTATTGCCACAAGTGGTAAACATAAGGAAATAGGGTATGGGTCGCTTATGTGCAAATGCCTGAATGGTTTATTAAAGGGAAGCAGTAGGAAAGAGGGGAGTCTATTCTGTGAGACTAGACAAGAGAGATGCCTCTAAGTTCTATCTCTGGTCTGTGACTTGAGACATTTAAGTGTGATGTAGAATGAGAAACTATGTCAAGGGTGACTGAACTCTGCCTCTGGCATGAGAAAGCTAAACTTTCATCAAAAATGGATGTCAAGACAAAGTAAAGTTATAAGCATTCACTACAATATGTTATAAAAATTTCTGCACAAATGAAAGATCACTTTCTCAACTTGATGAAGACCTCATGAAAACCTATAACTAACATCACAGTAAATGCTCAAAGATTGAGTGTGTTCCCCATAAGATAATAAACAAGAAAATATGTCTGATCTCACCATTCCTTTTCAAAGTTGTAATGAAGATTCTAGTTAGCAAATCAGGAAAGAGAGTAAAATGATGTGTATGTATAGTGGAAAGAAACAGTCTCTTTTCACAGTTGTCCTCCCTATGTGGAAAGTCTCAAGGAATCCAAAAAGAACTGCTAAATGGAATAAGCATATTTAGTAAATTCACAGGATGAAAAGTCATTATTTAAAAATCAATTGCATTTCTACATAGCTGGGAATTGAAATTTTGAGAAGAAACATACGTAAATACCAATAAATACCAATATATTTGAAATTTGTATGAATAATTACACTAAAATATTTGTAAGATTTTTATACTGAAAATCATAAAATATTTGGTAAGAAAAAACAAATAAGACCTTAAATTATGGATAGATATATGTGTTCTTGAGTTGGGAAAAAAATGCCCAAATATTAATTCTCTTCTAAACTATCTATAGATGCAGGGTAATCTCAATCAAACTTCATCAGCAATTTTGTGTTCACAAGCTGACTCTATAATTTACATAGAAAACAAGACATGTAGAAGAGCAAAGATAATTTTGAAAAGGAAGATCAAATTTTGCAGATCTACACTGCTTTATTGTAACAACAACTATAAAGCTACAATAATGAAGATAGTGTGGCATTGCCAAAAGTATAAACCCACGGATCAATGGAACAGAAAAGAAAATGCAGAAAAAGATTTATGCAAATATGGTTATTTCATGCTTTGTAAGGTGGTCAAGGATTAATAATGGATAGTCTTTTTAATGAATAATAGGTAACAATAGAACAACCATGTACAACAATGTTTCTCTACTCCTAATGACATCACATACAAAAATTAGCTTAAAATGGATCATAGACATAAAGCTAGGGAATTTCTAGGAAAAAAAACATAGGGAAATCTTTGGGACATTGTGTCATTTGGTTATGCAGAGATTATGTAGGACACAAACAATTATCAGTATATAGGACAAATTAAATAATAACAAATAAATACAATATTGATAAATTGTACTTCATTAAAATTAAAATTTTCTGCTCTTTCAAACCTACTTTGAAGAAAATGGAAAGACAAGACACAAAGTGGGAAATGGAAATGAAAACCACAATAAGCTATTATTACACACCTGTCAGATTATTTCAAATAAAAGACTTGATAATACAGAGCAACTAAAATGTTCATGTATTCTTGCCGTGTTTGCAAATGACCCAGACATTTTGGAAAAGGGTAAGACACTTTTATATAAAGATAACAGTCTTACCATATGGCCTAACACTTCTACTCCTAGTTATTTACCAAAGAGAAATGAAGATATAGCTAAATAACATATGCTTGTGAACATTTACAGCAGATTTATTCAAAATCACCAAAAGCTAGAAACAACCCAAATATTCATCGACAGGTGAATGGATGAGAAAATTATCTTGTATGCATACAATGCCAATTAACTCAGAAACAGAATGAGCCATGAAGCAAGGCTATATACAGAAGGGTTCCACTTAAATGATACTTTGAAACTGTAATGACAGAAAATACAGGGACAGGAATCAGATCAACTCTTGCTAAGGGCTGGGGGTAATGCAAGGGAATTTCCTACAAAGAGGTATTAGGGAAGTTTGATAAGAAAATAAGAAATATTTTATATCTTAATCATGGTGATGTTGACACTCACTGTGTAAATTTGTCAAAACTCATAGAACAGCACTTCTAAAAAATGAATTTTACTTTATATAATTATACCTCAACAAACCAAAAACAAAGCAACAATAACAGCAAAGAATAGAGTAGAGCATGAAATAGTAAGAAATAAAAAATCAGTACACATGCCTCTTTTCTTTCGTATAACTGCTTATGGCCCCTACGTTTGTCCCAAACTATGATTTTACTCTATCTCCACTTGATCTCAAGTTCAGAAGCTCTTCTCTCAAGCCTCATTCTTTGGAAATTATCTTGATAACCAGTGGATTGCTTAGAATTTATTTTTGTCAGATATTTTCATAAATATCAATTGCTAATTTTGCTGGACACAGATTTTCTGTTTTATCTACCAACCTGGTGCCTAGCTGATCATATTTCCAACTATTATGCTGCTGTTGTCTGGCTGGATAACTTCTCATTTCCTGCAGCTCTGTCTCTACTGCATTAGTAGTAGTGTCTGGAATCCATGTCCTTTTAAATTCCGATTCATCAGCCTGCCAAATGAGCCCTAAGTGTTTTTACTTTCCAGATTATTTTAAATTCTATAGGCTAGTTACTGTGTGTCTTCTACAGCATGCTCTGTACCAGTGATTATCATTCAGTAGTGAAATCTAACAATCTATTGAATATTTTAATAATGCAGATGCAGGGCTTTCCTCCAAACCTACAAAATCAGAATATGTGAGTGAGGTCTATGGAAAGTCTCTATTTTATATTCCATAAGTAATTCTAACGTTCTTTTTTGTTTACACTCTTATGAGTGACTAGTTTTGCTCCAAGCAACATAACTGATACCAATAGTTATTGCATGATACTAAGCCTACAATTTAGATTTTGGAGGTTTTAGATAATTGCATTAATCTTATTTTGTAATTAGATTTAAAAAGGCAGATCCAATTACAAGTAGACAGATACTCACATCTAGGCTGAAATGTATAACATAGGAAAAATATTAAATTCCTTTTCTTCCACATTCCTACCATTAACATGGATAATGTGCCTTGTGCTACTGAGAGTAACATTGCATAAGTGAGATTCTACTTCTTGCCTGATTTAAACTGTAAGCCTTGACATATACATTTATCATTTTCTGACACCATGTATTTGTGTGTATATGTATTGATGGTCAATCTTACATATGTCAATTTAGCTAGGTCACGGTATCCATATATTTGATCAAACACATCTTGATTCTGCTGTAAAGGTATTCCTTAGATGAGATTGGTATTTAAATTAATAAACTGTGAACAAAGAGATTACCTTCCACAATGTGGGTGGACCTCATCCAATCAGTTCAAAGCCTTAAGAAAAAGGCTGACCCCCCCTTAAGGAAGAGAAAATTCTTCCAGTAGACTGTTTTCAGACTTCAACATCACCAGCTCTTCCCTAGGTCTCCGGCCTGCTGGCCTACCCTGCAGACTTTGAGTTTGCCAGCCTCCACAATTACTGTGAACCACTTCTTTAACATAAACCTCATTCTCTCTTTCTCTCTCAGAAGATAGATAGATAGATATAGCTAGATAGATCATATATAGATATAGATAGATAGATGATAGATATAGATAGATAGATAGATAGATAGATAGATAGATAGATAGATAGACAGACATCCTATTTATTCTGTTTTCCTGGAGAACTCTAATACTAATATGTTTGTACAGAATAGAATATATCTCAAGAGAGCTCAGTATAAATTATTAATAGATAAGTGATTAATGTAAAACTTTCAACATTGACTAAATAACAATTGTTTGGCAATAGCCAAATAATATTAATATTCTGTAAAAATGATTTATGATTTGAAAGTATTTTCAATTTTTCAATTTTTTTTAACCTTTCTAAGCTTGTGAAGTAGATATAGAAGGCACTGTTAATGAGGATTCTAAGCACATGTTTAAAATAAATATAGAATTTGGGAGTGGGATGTTGAGACTAAAACTCTCAAGCTAAAATCAATAACTCTACTGTGCAGAATAATCCAGTTAGGCAAATTCTAAATTAGTTACTTTAAGTAAAACAGGCTAGTACTGGATTACAAACTAGGCACATACTGTTCAAAAATTCAAAAAATATAGAGTAACTATAGCAACTTTGGCACATTGAGGACACATTAAACCAAATTTCTATTAACAAAAACTTACCATACATTCAGGTTTTCAGCAAATCTAAACAAAATTCTTAATTATAAGCAGAGAGGGGACAGAGGCTTGAATTTTACTACGTGTAAATGAATGAAAATTTTAAATGCTAGAACTAGCTGCATATAGTCCCCTTTCACCACAGATATACAACACCTTATTTTCAGATGTATAAAAATAGTTGTAGTAGAAATTCAATGTTTACTGGAGAATGGATTTACTTGAATAACTGTCAAAATTATTTTGGGGATATTTAAATCAATAGACTGTGATCACAGTTGTTCTCAAACTTTTCTTGGAGTTGTATTCCCTTTACATGATACTGTTTTATTTCTATTCATCTGGTTTATGCTTTGTAGTGACAAAAATAAATTAGCACCGTAGTAGGCTAGAAATAGGTAAATTAAGTGGTATGAATTCCAAGCAAAGCTAGATATTAAAAGCAAAGAGGGCTAAGACTTCAAAACAGACACAGCTCACACAAGTGTGATGAATTAATTCTAATGTTAGGCATACGGAAAGGGTACAATGAAGACACAAAGAGACTTTAGAACTACATTGTTTTTTTGTTAGAGTACAAAGTGATTACTCATGCCCTAGGGCGTAGGTAACAGCAAACTCAAGTCAATGTTAAGATTAATACAGAGTGACAGATTGGATTATTCAGGAAGTAGGTTCTGAGACACAGTTTAGTGTGTGGGATGTTTATTGTGGTGTTCTTGGAACAAACTAACATGGAAGGGAGGGTACAAAAGGCAAGATGGGTGGTGGGAAAAGTTGACTGATGTGACAGAAAACTCTGGAGCTAAATACGGACCCAGCATTTTGCTGTGTTGAGCTAAATGGCCAGACTTTGATATCCTTACCTTCTTTGGTCATTGGATTTGAGCTACACTAAGACAGGCACAGCCTTGGGTGAGGCCACTCTCTGCAGTTGAGGCAGTTCCAAGAACTGACAGCCGAAACTTGACAGTATGCCCAACAGCTGGAGAATCTATTCTTTCCTACCTGGATGATCTGGGTGTCAGAGCTCCATGCCCATCACTGCCATCCCTTGTGCCTCATGGATTCAACTCCTTTTATACATTTATAAAGCAGCTTTTTCAGGGTTCTTACAAAATTCTGGCAGACCTGACTTTCTGGGAGAATCTTAAAAGAATTACATTATTGGCAAGTACCAGTAAGATTATTGGGAAGAACCACCTGAGATGGTCTTGCGAACATAACTGATACTCATCATCTCTCTTTACTATTTGTTCTAAATCACCTTTACCCTCGGCAACCACTTCTACTTGTCATAGCTAAACCGTTATCCATCAGTGATCCAAGTCCCTTGTCAACATCCTCTTCTCAGTCCAGGAGTACTGTACCTGTTCATTTGTAGTTACATTTGCTCAAGGGAATAAGTACCAAGAGACATCCAAGCAGATCACTTGGGTTCAAAACATATTTCTCCCCTCCTCCATTGTGAAAGCAGCCCTTCCTCCTTCTGATAATCAGGCTCAATTACTCTTACCAATATGGTGATTCCTCTTTTTTAATCTTCTGCACCACAAACAGAAGGATCCCAAAGTGCCCCTGCAGCAGGCACAGGCTGTAGCTCAACAGTGTTCTTGCTGTATCTCCTGGAAAAGGTGTTCTGCCTTTAGTGACCCAGGCCTCTAACATTGTGGAGCCCAAAGATGTAGGAATGGGAAGCACAGATCTCCTGAGAAGACCATTGGGAATGATGGTAAGTGTAGTTAAACTTCCTATTCCCAATACTCCTGGGGAAGTAGGAATATTTGATTAAAATTATATACTTTATATATAATACAGTGTCTTGCGGCTCGTCCTTGTTGTTACCCTCTCAAGGTATCTTCCTCCAGCTGGTGCTTCAGCTGTGCCTACAGCAGACTATTTGATTGTTTTAGCTGGTTAGTAGCTCTTAGTTGATGGAGTATGTGATACAATCAATCAATGGAACTAATAGACGTGAGCACACATCTGTAGTTCCTCTTCTCTAATGGAGATTTCATGGTCTGACATAATGTTATGTTAGATCCTATTACATTTCATAAGCCATCTAGTTGTGAAATTGCTGCCTTTCAAACAGGAAAGGATAATCCATACCTGGAATACATGCCTATTATAAGAACACATTTCTAGCTCTTTCATTTGGAAAGGACCTATGTAGCAAGACTAAAACATCTGACACATCAATGGTTATAATTGATGCCATTATTTGGATGACTTTTCTCAACTACTCTTGTCAACATCGTCCCCCATCCCACTCAAATCAGATGTGAGCCTCTTTATTTGCTACTAATGAAACCTCTGGCTTTCACACTTAACTTTCGATTGCCTGTTAATTGATTTCAGCTTTTCCCAATTTATTTTACTTTTTTAGCATCTGTTGATCTTAGCAGTAGCCACTACATTTTACTATCCTTAAAGTTACTATTTACTTTATGTTTCTCAGATACCTAATATATTGCACCACCTTGACTATCTTTCACTAGTGTACCATCCTAAAGCTCTACCCATGGAAGTTAACCAATTGCACCATCCCTTTCTGCTAGGAGCTTTGAGCAGTATAACAGAATCCATGTTACCAGCTGATAGTACCTGATATCACTGCCAAATATTACCTTATTAACCTATATACCTGACTTCTCCTAGCATCAACTGGGGTATTAAACTCCACTGAAGCAAACCCTTCAGTGGAGTTTGTATAGAGGAAGGAAATAGGAAAAAGTCAAGTTCAAATGAGTCCCTACATGAGCTTCTGCTGCCCCCATGAGGAATCCTGCTACTAACAGGAATCATCACGTGGGCTGTCTCAGGAAGGGTGAGGCCACTCTGAAGGTGAGATAACCCTGAAGAGGCTGAAAACTGAAGGTTATCTACTGACAGTATTTCTATCAACTGCTACACAAAGTCCTTCTTGAAGTATAGCCTGTGCAGCACTATCATGACTATTACAGACAACAGCATGAGAAAAATATCCAGGAAAAAGGAAGAAATACAAATAACGATGTCTAGCATTTTTGTGTCATAGAGATTATACACAAAAAATTGATTCTCCCAAACTTTGTAGTTAGGAAAGACCCATATTTTTATAACGCTTTCACAGATAAGGAGGTTCAGAGAATTCAAGTGAGTTTCCGTAGAAGATAGAAACAATAAGTATTGAAGTTAGAATGTGCTCTCCTTAGAACATGACAAGAAGGGATTCTTCTCTGGGTCCTGCCCTTCAGTAAGTCTCTAATACTGAAACCACACAAAACATAATCTAAAAAATACACATGTGCACTTTCGTCACTTGGAATCTGCTACATGATACTGATACAGTGCACCCTGTGACGTTAAACATCTACTCTCATGCCTACCTAGCACATGCCAGGACCCAGGAACATGCTTCTCTGTGTCCCTTGAGCAATGTCCTCGAAACAAAAGTTGACTGCATCTGAATGCCATAAGTCCTACTGCTAATTTTCAAGGCAATCACTTAGTACAGTACTCATAAACATTTTACATGGCTACTGATAAATATTTATTTATATAACTTGAGATTTTATTCACACATTTATAAGTAACACATGAAGCCTGACACCAATTATTTATGTTGCCAAATAGATATTTAATGGTAGAATTGTAAATAAATTCATTTTATAAAATATTTCATAATTTTAAATTAAATTTACAAATAAAATTTATGTGAATACATTTTACATTGTATTAATTAATTTAAATTTAATAAATGACATTTAATATTTAAAGAAAAATAACTGCTTAGAAAATATATATCCTTTAATTTTAAAATTTGATATCCAAATTTTGGATACTTTAAATACAATTACTTATTATTTATGATTTAGGATCATAACTGAATAAAATACACATTATGTGAAATTATTTCTTATAATAAATAACAACTGTGTAAAAAGAAGGTAATAAAAATATATTTTATTACAAAAATATAATAATTTATGAATTACATGTCTTCTATACTCATCCAAATCTCATTGTCCCATCAACATAACATCCAAATATCTAGGATAATAATTCAATTCATTCATCCTTGATATGTTACCTTTATCCAGTTTTACTGAAGAAAAACTTTATACATTTTTAATGCTATAGTTAATAATAATGTTTATTGTAATGGTTAGTTTTGCATATTAATTGCTAAAATATGGTACCTACTTTCTTGATCAAACTTCAAATAGGCTTCATCCAATCAGTTGAAAGCCTTAAGAGCAAATATTGAGGTTTCCTGCAGAAGAAGGAATTCTGCTTCTGGATGTCAGCATAGAACTTCTGCCTGAGGTTTCAACCTTCAGACTGAAAACTGAGACATCAACTTTTACCTGAATTTCCAGCTTGCTAAGGAGAGATTCTATTTGTTCTGTTTCTTTGGAGAAGCCTGAATAATATAGTTATATTTCTTGAAACAGAATATAGAACATATTTTATATAATGCTTGATTTTCTTGATTTATATTTTTAAAATATTTGGGCATTTAGTAAGAAAGCTTTTAATTGTACTCTTGTTATAGGCTCCACAATGAGAGGGCAGGATTAATATTAGAACTGTATAAAAATATTGAGTTGGAAAAAGACTACCTGCCAGAAACTCTGAATGAACCTGTGAATACTAGCTTGAATATAAATGGAGAAGTTTACTGACAAATTACATACACACACACACACACACACACACACACACACATACATGCCATTAATATTCAGATATGTTTCATTATTTAAAGGTGATAAAGAGTGTATTCATCTACTTTAGTTGTCATAAAAAAATGCCACAGAGTGATAAGGTGGTGATTAGAGTGAGCCAGGAAGAGGGCTCTTAATAAGAACCAAATCTGCAGGCAACTTGGTCTTGGATTTTTGGCCCCTGGAACTGTGAGAAATAAATGTCTATTATTTGGCCACCCAGTCTATATTATTTTGTTTTGGTAGGTCAAGCAGACTAATAAAGATTATGGTAATGAGAGATGGGGCACTGCTGTAACAAATACCTAAATTGTGGAAGCGGCTTTGGAACTGAGTAATGGATAGGGGCCGAGAGAGTTTTGAGGTGCATGCTGGAAAGCTGAGATTGATGTGAAGGGATGGCTCATGTGATTATATATACTGACAAGTCTAAGCGGAGGAAAGCCAATGATATAGTTCCTGTTTCAATCCAAAGGCCTGAAAAGCAGGAGCTGATGATGCAAGTTCCAGTCACAGTCTGAGTCTGAAGGAGAGAGTAACAACGACCCAACTCAAAGACAGGCAGAGAGAGTGAATTCTTTCTTTTATTCTCTCCAGGCCTTCAATGGAATTATTGAGGCCCACCCCTATTAAGGAAGACAATCTGCTTTACTCAGTGTACTAATTTAAATGTTAATCTTAACCAGACACAACCTCATAAACAAATCCAGGAATCACATTTAACCAAATATCTGGGTACCCCCATGTATATTCATCTGTTCTCACACTGCTAATAATGGTATACCCAAGACTGAGTAATTCATAAAGGAAAGAGGTTTAATGGACTCTGGGGAAGCCTCACGATCATGGCAGAAAGCAAAGGAGGAGCAAAGACATGTCTTACATGGTGGCAGGCAAGAGAGCGTGTGCAGGGGAATGCCCTTTATAAAACCACCAAATCTCATGAGACTTATTCACTACCATGAGAACAGCATGGGAAAACCTGTCCCGATGATTCAGTTATTTCCCACTGGGTTCCTCCCACGACATGTGGGGATTATGGGAGCAACTATGCAAGATGAGATTTGGAGGGGAACAAAACCAAACAATATCACCATGGTTGTCACATTGACAATAAAATTAGCAATCACTGAGGGTAATTGTGTGTGTGTGGAGCAGTACAGAATTGTAAGTAGAGTGGCTAGGCAGGCACTTTCTCTAGAGATGGTAATATTTGAAAACTGAATGATAATTGGGAGTGTCATGCTCAGAACCTGAGGAAGATTTTTACAAGGTAAGGAAAGAGTAAATGCAAAGACTCTGAGATAAGACTGAGCTATACCTGGAATATACTGAGAAAGAACAGAGTGGTGCATGATTAAGCTTGGAGAGTGAGGTAGGGTCAAATTGTTGGCCATGGTGGAATTTTGATTTTACTGTACATATAACTGAACTTAATATGAAAGATTAAAGCAGAAAAGACTTGCAATCTGATTAATTTGAGAGGAGAAGGAAGGAAAGAAGAAAGGAAGAAGGAAGGAAAGAGGGAAGAAAGGAAGGAACAAAGAGATGGATGGAGGAAAAAATAATGAATAAAGAAGGAAAGGAAGGAAACAGTTAAAAGAAGCAATAAGGAAGATATACAACAAACTAATATTCCGAGCACACTATGGAAAATAGACTGTACTTTCAGCAATGGAAAAATTACGTTACATTAGCTCCCAAAAGAGAAAATCATTGCCTGAATCTAGACCTTGGTGATAAATAATTTTGGACTGATTAGAAATGTATTTTAAAAATGAAACTGAGAGAATTTGTCAGTGAATCAAATGTGAAGGACAGTAAAGCATATAAATAATGATGGTTCTTTATTTTAAAATAAAATTAAATTGGTTTTGCCATGATTTTTGAGGTGGGAAATAATGAAAAACATCATTGAGTTTTTTATTCAAGTGGAGGAATCAAAAATTTATTTTGGATTTATTAAGATTAAAATGCTAATTAGATTTAAAAGTGAATATGTTAAGTAGGAATTAGAAGAAGAGCAATGCATGGGGCAATCTGGTGGCACAGATGAAAATAAGAACTTTCTAATGCTTAGAGAGGTTTAACTTATTTTTCTAAGTATGTTTTATTTTCTCAAACTCATGGGTAAAGTTAAAGTTCAACATACATGCAAGTGCGCACACACACATACACACACGCTATCTGCCATCAGCAGTTATCAGTGTTACAAGTCATATGCTGGGTTAGAAATCAAAAGAAAAATAAAAGGAAATGGGAATAAAACGTGTGGAGACATATTAATAGGCAAGTACTAAAAAGAGGGGATATTCAAAGAAGTACCTGAACTGCTACTTGGGTACTGAAAACACCCTCTCAATTAATTTTATTGATATGAAGAGATGCAGGGTCAGAAACACTATAATTGGGAAATAAGTTTAGAACCACATTTTGGAAGTATGTCATTAGAAAGTATATGTTAACACAACATAGTATCAAATAGAGTCATGTAAATTTGAGAGACAGAATATTTAGAGCATTTTATGTAGGAATAATATGATGAAATAAATGACCATCAAAATGATAATATAGGAACTGAAGGCTGAAATATCCAACTTAAAAATCTAGAAATATTTATTTCATGGCTAGAGAAAGAAGGCCCATTTGGTTATCTCAAGTTCAAGTATGGCTATGACATACTGGTTTTACATGAATTTTACATAATATGAAGGTTCTCATATGCAACAAATGAAGAATAAGTCCTTCAGTCTTTAAATTTGTAGTCTAGTTGCTTGAATATTCCATTTCTTTCAAGTGGAGTAAAAGGACATACCTTTAGAACAGCAGTTCATATATAATGAAGTTCTTCTGAAGAAGCTATAAGTTGGCTCCCCTTAAGGTTTCCCACTGGAAATTTTGACTAAATTTCTGAATTTCTTACAAGGTTGCTCTCGGCCACCCTAAAAATCCTCCTTGGTGGTAGGACATAGTCATTACTACCCAGGTTTCGAACTGAGCAGGGCTAGAAGCAAGGTTTAAATTATGCCAAGTTTACTGACAGGCAAAGTCATAAGTGACTCTGAGTTTTGAAATACTGAAATTAGATACTGAACTGTGTTCTAACTTTAATTACTGAGATTTAATGTCACACCCATCAATGTTAATATATTTTGTCTACACATTTCTCACTGGATGACCTCATACTCTATTTGGTAAGAATACAACTAATTTATAGAAATTGAAATAGTATTCCCTGTTCCTAGCAACCCATAGAACACAGACATTTTCAGTAAAGTTTTTGTCTAATTTAATTGCACTGAAATTTTAATAATGAGACAATCTCCCACATCCTTCATCACACAACAGAATGATGGATTTTAGAACTCAGCCCTAGACAAGAGCAAAGAAATCTTACTTAGCCTCATGCTGGCTGCATGCTTTTAGGGAAGACATTTAAACATCTTGTTTTGGTTTAATTCAACAAAGGGAAGATATTTATCAAAACCTATCTTAGGCTTTTTCCAAATCTTTTATACTGTTGACACTATCTTTAAATAATTAATTGTTCCAAAAATAGTACTCATATGATATTTTTATGCTAGAGTAAAGCATCCTAAGTTTGACACATTGGTGCTTTTTGTTATATATGAAATATTTTTGACATTTGTACTTATTTATGTAGGAAAACAGCCATGAAAGTAGAAAATCAACTCAGAAAGTAGATACAAGTTTCTTTTGTATGGGAAAGAAAATAGATAAAATGATTTGGTCTATGGTGCATAGCAATTGGTAAAATTGGTGCTGATTTTGATGTTTATTAAGGAGAAATTTCTATTAGATTTCATTTAGGGTGGAAAATTGGACCCTGCGACAAACTCTATAGTATTCCATGCTCCAGACAGGCATACAGACCTCTCCATCTGTCAAATATCATGCTCTTTGGTTTGGAACATATTCCTTGGTTTGGAGCATTATGTTTGAACAGATGGAGTGGCCTGTTTGTAGATAAAATTAACAATGCATTTCTGTATATATTAGTTCGTTCTAGTTTTCATAATTTTTTTCCCTGTGGTATTTAAAACACAAATTACGTATGTTGTCTGAAAGACAGAGAGAGTATGAAAATGCTGAGCTTGAGCAACTCAAAATAACTTTGCTGGACTTGCAGCCAATGTTAAAGTTTTTGAAAAGTGACTTGACACATAGAGGGCATCTTTGGAATACTTTTAAAAATACTGAATGGCAAAAATTTTTAGGCTCTAAAATCTCCAAAATTGTGTTAATTAGAAAATTATAGCTTACAAATCAATATGACTTGATTTTTTTCTTTAAAATGCCATTCTCAGGTATTGTAAATTATTTTTGCTGTCAGAATAGAGAGATTGCGGATCTAGATGACATTAAGATACTTCAAAAAGGAAATTTATTACCTACTATGACAACTATATGAACAGCAAATAGGCATTTTTATTTCTTGCCTAATTTAAACCAAGTTTTCATATATTCTTATTGATTTGTAAAACATGTATATGAAATACAGATATTGTGACTATACACATATACATAAATGTATATAATATGTACACACACAAAAATAGATACAAACATGTTGTCAATAAAATACCAACAATTTATATATATATTAGCAAAATAGTGAAACAAAAAAAGAGTCAATACCATCCCCTTCTTTGTTTATAGTTTCTGCCTTTTGTAACATTTTGATAACATTTTTCCCATAAGATGAGACAAAATATTTTGGTATAATTATATTTTCTTCTGCTAATTTTATATTTTCGGGGTAAATGCTGCATCAGGATTATTCAATTTCACAGTTACCTGTTATTTTTTCTAGATAATCTTTGAACCAATATTGTGAAATTCTTAACACTACACCTAACATTTTTTATTGTTCTTGGGTTGTGTTTAAGCATGTATAGAATTTATAAAATATTGTTGAACTTATTGCACTATTAAGATTTGCAATTCAAGAACAAGGCACATTGCTCATTTTGCTCATTTAGTCAATGTTTTTTCCATCAAATCTAAAGTCAATAATGTCTTCTAGCTTCATACATTTTGTTGCAAATGGCAGAATTTACTTTTTTCTAAGGCTGATTGATACACAATTTTTTAATACACACACATACACATCCACACACCAAAGTTTCTTACCCATTCATTGATGGATGTGAACAAGTTATTTTTATATCTTAGCAATTTTGAATAATGCTGCAATAAACACAAGTGCATCAATATCTCTTGAAAATATAGTAATGATTTAGTATTCTTTGGAGATATGCCCAGACAAATGATTACTTTTAATTTTTTGAGGAACCTCTGTACTATTTTCTATAATGGCTGTACCAATTTGCTAAGTGACATAAGTCAGACACAGAAAAATATTGCACAATCTCACTTATATGTGGAATATACAAAGGTCTAATACAAAGAAGTAGAGAGTAGAAGAGTGGTTACCAGGTCACAGATTATGTAGGTTAAAGTTGTAGTACAAAGTTGCAGTTATGTAGAATGAAGAAGTCTACAGATCTAATGTACAGCATGAGGACTGCAGTTAATAAAATACTATCTTATACACTGGGAATTTGTTAAGAGAGTGAATTTGAAGTACTTTTTTTATGGGGAAAATGTGTGAGGAGAGGTATATGTTAATTTGCTTAACAGTAATAATTATTTCACTATGTATATGTATATCAAAGTATTACGTTGTACTGAAATTATACAATATAACAAATCAATGAATCTATAAGAGCAGATTTTTTTTTTTTACTTTATATCTTTTTTGATGTGGATCTTTTGGAGATAGCCTTTTCAGAAGTATTGCCATTTAAATAAGTATGCAGTTTTAATTGATCAATTAAATTTTTTAAAGTTAATTTTATTAGTTTGTGTTTTTCTGGAGATTTTCAAATAATTGTATTATGCACAAATTATGATAATTTTATTAAAATACATATTATTCTTTATGTCCTCTCAATTTCTTAACATTTTTCTAGAAATTTTGAAAATGTAGATAAAAGCTGTGATAATACAGTTTTTTTTTTTTTTTCACTAGAAACGTAAAAATTGATCTTGTGAAGTTGAAATCTGACTTGGTCCTACCCTACCTCCAACACTAACCTCAATGAGAATGTTAAATGCAGAGTAATTCAGTTTTGTCTTAAGCAAATGATATTTGGGGATTAATTATTTGGTAAAATTTATACACTGACTAATACATTTAGATTTTTGAAAAAAATGATTAAGATTTAACATGGAATACTTTTTGAGGATTGCTTTTCAAGGCTATATTGTGCATTTAATTGTTGTGATGAATTATATTAACTTGCTTCCTATCACTGGATAACTTTCAACTTTCAATACTAGAATCTCTCTAATTATCACACTATATTATTACTTTTATTCCAGTAGAGTCCATAGGTTAGTATTTTTCTTGAACTATTTCCATATGTGTTCAAAATTATGATAGATATATAGGTATTTTTAAATGTCATCTTTATAATTTATTAACAAGGAAGTTTTATGGTATTATTTAATGCTAGAAATATGCTACTTAGGATATTTCTGTATGTTTGATTCCTTCTATTACAATGTTGTGTAATTTCAGACCAACTTTTATTTAAGCATTTTCATTTTTACTTAAAGTACAGTAATATTAATCTCTAGAAAAGTATAAAGCATAATTATCTGAATAATTGGCATTTATTATTTGTATCTGGACTAAATAAGGTTTTTGGAACTCTAATACATTTATGGGTATCACCATTCAGATAATAGCATAAAATATAGAATTAGTATACATAATAACTTCTCAGCATACATAATATCTAATACTATTATCATCAAACCCATTTTAATAACAACAAATGCCCCAATGATGTATTTGGAATCTGTCTACTGTTTTAGAAATATTTTAATATCTCTTAAGTAATAAATGATTCCTGTAAGTATTATACATGTAGTTTTTTGGTTTGTAGCTTCTTAAAAATTCTAGAGCTTAGATTCAACATAAAAGCAAAATCAGATAATTGGCATGGACATTTAGACTAAAGGTTACCATCATTTAGTCATATCTTTGTAGATATGTAATAAAAATTATACCATTTGGTAGTTTACAATAAATTATTTAAATATATTGGTTAACCGTTCAACTAAAATACAATATTTTACAAATATTTTCTTTACAAATATATTCACAATTTCTTTTATAGAAACATATAATAACCATTATCTCTAGTGTAAATTAGACATCATCAAATATTTTTATTGAAAACTAATTTTAATATATTTCTATGAAATACAATTTTTAATATACATCATAATAATTTAAATTTGTATTAGTTGTCTACTTGCTTCTCTGTTTTTTATATTTCAAAATACTATTTAGCAAGTGATTGCCTGTTCTTTGAAAAAGTAAAACAAACAGAATTAAGCAAACTTGTATTTTAGTATTTGAATGACAGACATTACAAATCAAATAAGTGTCAAATAATGTGTAACCTGTGTATCATCCAGCCATTCTACTGAGCGATCTCTAGATACATTGAATGTGTACTCCAAGTAAATGACAAATACCCCAGTGAGACAACTACATCCATTTTTTTTAACTTGCTACCAAACACAATTTCAGTGGTAAGCACAGAGGCAAATTTTAAACTGTTTGCTAAGTGTCCATCATTTCTGCTTTCACAAAAAGAATAATTTCCAACGAGAGAACACTGTGCTCCAAAATAGCTGATGTGGGCAGCCAACCGATGAATCATCCTGAGAAAAGCCAGAGAAACCAATCATCTTAGTATAAAATCCATTAATCAATGATTTCCTATAACAACAGTTTCCCTGAATCTAATTCATTCTGTGCAGAATTACTTCTGTGTTGTAAAACTCAAAAAATGTCAGACTGCCATTTTTTGGTTGTGTTTATTAAATTTTTATGGTTTAGACAATTGAACACTGAAGTGCTGTGATATGCAGATATCTCCTGTCTACCTTTTCACCGTGGTTTCTTAAGAGAGATGATTTGGTATTTTATAAAGCAAATTCGGCTTTAACAATATCAATATATCACAAACATAGTTGTGTTTGAATTTCTCTTAATCTCGTTTGGTCTCTTTGTTCCTCTTTCTATATATATCTATACACACATGTCCATGCATGCGTAAATTAAGTTCTCTTTAGCTCAGTTCCTTAATCTGTAAAATGGAGACAATAAGAATTGATAGATTATTTTTGGTATTAAATTTAATACCAATGGAAGATTTAGAACAATATCTGGCATATACTGACTATTCAATAAATATTATCATATCAGCATAAACATTTTAGGTAGAATAACTTACTGGAAAACTTATAGAGAGAGGAGTTAAAAATAAAAGAAAATTAGTCTTTTAAAAATAAGTATCTTGAGTACATTCGAGCAGATACAGTTAGTTATGAGGTAGTGCCCATGATTTTCTGCATTATGTTTGCTACCACTTAATATGCCTCTAAAGACATGTTCAGCCCTGTAAATAAGAATTTGTTCTTAGACATTTTGGTATTTTTCTTTAGTCTGAATGTGGTGGCTCTAATAATATCTGCTAGTTTACCTTTATAGCGGTGTAGTTGTTGAGTCATGAATATATGTCTCAAATTCTAACAGAAAAAAGAAATGCACAGTCCTGTCAGAGTAAATGGAGATGTTATAATCTGGCCTCTGATGCAGTATACATTTATGCTTAATGAGAAGGTATAGAGCACATTTGTGGTATTTTAGTGATGCTGCAATTAAACTTCATGAATAAGTCTTTTTTAGACATAGAACCCTTCTCAAATTTTGGTACTAAAGTAAACTATAGCATTTCATCTTTTATCCTAAAAGTTAAGGCTTAGACATTATTGATAATCTCGGCAAGTTGGGACTTTTCACCTTTGAGTCTGGAAGGAGTGACTCAAAGAAACCAGGGAAGCCAGATGTAATTTAGAGCAGGGGTAAAGTTCACCGTCCAGCAAGAGCATGATGAGTATGCAGTGGTGGCAGCAGGGCATACCAACAAACTATTCCTGTGGTGCTATCACCATTGTATTTTCTGCTGATGTTCTCCACACGCTGCTTCTCCAGGCTTCTTTTGATTATGTAATAGTTCCAATGCACTTCCAATAAATTTAGTTTGTTTATTCTCATGCTTTATGTAAGTAAGCCAGGTAAAGTTTTTATTGTTTGTAACAATACCTCAGCCAATCCACAGGTGATACTATCGTAACAGTTACGACCATTTTTAGAAAGGAGAACCCCTATGGGAATGATTAAGCTAACAGCTCAGAACAAAAGTGTTCAGAACAGTGTCTACAACATCGGTGAATGAAGCAGGATAATAGAACTGACTAGAGAGAAAATAAGCCATGGACATGGAGGCAAGAAATGCAAGACACTGGGTCTTGGTCTGTGGAGATGGTTGATATAGCAACTAAAAGCTCAGCGCTGACCATTCCTGCACCTTACATGGAGCTGCCAGAGACAGAAGGTACTTGGGAGAGACAAGACTTCCCATATACTACGGCTGTCATAGAATGACAGAGAAATGCAGTTTTGTTAGTGCTTCTCTCAGTATATTGTTGCAGACTGTTAAGATAACCTAGGAAATTAAATGATTATTTATTGAGTGCTTACTATGTGCCACACAGCCATAACAGGATTTATACATTTCATCTTCATATTGAACTAACTGCAAAAATCACTAGTATTTTAATTATACAAACTAGACTAAGATAGAACATAAACAAGTTATGAAAAGATAAAATCACAGGTTAATTTGCTCATTAGAGATACAACATTCACATTTATTGAATTTCCTTAGTCTAGAGTTCCCTGTTTCCTCTCACTTGAATGTAATTTATGACTTAATTCATGGCTTCAACAATGATAATTCCCCTCTTTTTATTTGCTTTATTATCATCGATATCTACCTGGTCACTCCATACTCCATAGTCATGTGTATCTTTAAACTACTTAATGAAGGCAACATGAAAATAGATTAAGTGTCTGTTTCATGGGAGAGCCGGGGTTAAAATTTTGTCTTTGGAATTTGCTACTGCTGGGTTTCAGACAGGCTATTTAAGCTCTTTATGCCTGTATTGCACCACCTGTAAATAGATGAAATAATTACATCACCTAACCCCTAGTGTTGTTATAAGAATTAATTAATAAGCCTGCATAAAACTCTGAAAACAATACCTGGAACATGGAAAACACTAAAAAATGCTATCAATTATTGAGGATTGAAAGAACTTTATCTTACTTGCTATGAATGTGTCCATTCTGTCTCTCAAATTTAATTACAAGGAAAATAATTTGTGTTTTTAAAAGGTAATACGATCACCATATAATGGCCTATTCCAGTAATACAGATATAGCTAATGGCAATGATAATATACATTGCTCATTTAACCAGTTTACACTATACCCATTACTTTGAGACTCAGTGCATATACACTCATATATCACTTAACAATGGGGACATAATTCTGAGAAATCCATTGTTAAGCGATATTGTTATTATGCAAACATTGTAGAGTATATGTACACAATCTAGACGGTATAGCCTACTACACACCTAGGCTATATGGTGTAGCCTATTGCTCCTAGGCTACAAATCTGTACAGCATGTTACTGTACTGAATTCTACAGACAATTATAACACAATAGTATATATTGGTGTATCTAAACATATTTAAACATAGAAAAAGAGCGAATATGGTATAAAATGTAAAATATTTTACACCTGTATAGGGCATTTACTGTGAATGAAGCTTGCAGGACTGGAAGTGGCTCTGGATTAGTCAGTGAGGAAGTGGTGAGTGAATATGAAGTCCTAGGACATTACTATATACTACTATACAATTTATAAACACTAAAAATTTAAACTACCCTACATTTAGAAAAAAAAGTTAATTGTGATATGGAATTATGATGGCTACAAAGTCAACAGGCAAAAATGAATTTTGTAGTTCCATTATAATTTTATATAACCACTGTCAGATACGTGGTCCATCATTGGCCAAAATGTCATTATGTGGTGTGATTGTATGTAATTACTTTAGCATATTTCAGATGGTTTCATATCTAAGCTTCTTGCTTTATGTGATTGATTCCAAAACTTTCTGACACAAATATTGACAAATGACTTCATAATCCTAAAATTTAATATGAATGATTTAAAATGTAATTAGTAAGTAGAACATTTACTTACATAATACTTAAGAATCAAATATAGTGTCATTCTGAAAATATTTACATTCACAAACATATATAAATAATAAAAATAAATTGGATCAAAGGGTTTGATAAGAAAGTTAGATTTATGTACAACTTTTGGGGGAACAAATATAACTATATATTGTAGAAAATGCATATTTAAATATTAATAATTTTTATCATTTATACCTGACAGAGAGAAGTTAGAACTCACGAACAGACATTTCTCGAAAGAAGACATACTGAGACTTTGCTGAAGCTGCTTATCAGCTTATGGAGTTTTGGGGCTTAGACAATGGGGTTTTCTAAATATACAATCATGTCACCTGCTAACAGAAATAATTTGATTTTCTCTCTTCCTACTTGAATACCCTTTATTTCTTTCTCTTGCCTGATGGCGCTGGCCAGAACTTCAATACTAGGTTGAATAGGAGTGGTGAGAGAGGGCATTCTTGTCTTGTGCTGGTTTTCAAAAGAAATGCTTCCAGCTTTTGCCCATTCAGTATGATAATGGCTGTGGGTTTGTCATAAATAGCTCTTATTATTTTGAGGTATGTTTCATTAATACTTTGTTTATTCAGTGTTTTTAGCATGAAGGGGTGTTGAATTTTATCGAAGGCCTTTTCTGCATCTATTGAGATAATTATATGTTTTTTGTCATTGGTTTTATTTATATGATGGATGACATTTATTGATTTGCATATGTTGAATCAGGTTTGCATCCGAGGGATGAAGTCAACTTGATTGTACTGGATAAGCTTTTTAATGTGCTGCTGAATTTGGTTTGCCAGTATTTTATTGAGGATTTTTGGATCAATGTTCATCAGGGTTATTGGCCTGAAATTTTCTTTTTTTGTTGTGTTTCTGCCAGGTTTTGGGACCAGCATGATGCTGGTCTCATAAAATGAGTTAAGGAGGAGTCCTTCTTTTTCTATTGTTTGGAATAGTTTCAGAAGGAATGGGACCAGCTCCTCTTTGTACCTCTGGTAGAATTCAGCTGTGAATCCCACTGGTCCTGGGCTTTTTTTAGTTGGTAGGCTGTTGATTATTACCTCAAATTCACAGCTTGTTATTGGTCTATTGAGGGATTCGACTTCTTTTGGTTTAGTTTTGAGAGGGTGTATATGTCCAGGAATTTATCTATTTCTTCTATATTTTCTAGTTCATTTGCATAGAGGTATTTATAGTATTCTCTGATGTTAGTTTGTATTTCTGTGGGATCAGTGGTGATTTCCCCTTTAACATGTTTTTTATTGGGTCTATTTGATTCTTCTCTCTTTTCTTCTTTATTAGTGTGGCTACAAGTCTATCTATCTTGTTATTTTTTTTTTTTAAACAAACAGCTCCTGGATTCCTTGATTTTTGAAGGGTTTTTCATGTCTGTATCTGCTTCAGGTCTGCTCTGATCTTAGTTATTTCTTGTCTTCTGCTAGTTTTTCAATTTGTTTGTTGTTGCTTCTCTACTTCTTTTAACTGTGATGTTAGGGTAACAATTATAGATCTTTCCAGCTTTCTCCCATGAGCATTTAGTGCTATGAGTTTCCCTCTTAATGCTGCTTTAGATGTGTCCCAGAGATTCTGGTACATTGTGTTTAGATGTGTCCCAGAGATTCTGGTACATTGTGTCTTTGTTATCACTGCTTTCAAAGAACTTATTTATTTCTGCCTTAATTTTGTTATTTACCCAGTAGTAATGAATGAGCAGGTTGTTCAGTTTCCATGTAGTTGTGCAGTTTTTGAGTGAGTTTATTAATCCTGAGTTCTAATTTGATTGCACTGTGGTCTGAGAAGATGTTTGTTATGATTTCCCTTCTTTTGCATTTGCTGAGGAGTGTTTTACTTCCAATTACGTGGTCGATTTTAGAATAAGTGCTATGTGGTGCTAAGTAGAATGTGTGTTCTGTTGATTTGGGGTGGAGAGTTCTGTAGATTTCTATTAGATCTGCTTGGTCCAGAGCTGAGTTCAAGTCCTGAATATACTTATTAATTTTCTGTCCCATTGATCTGTCTAATATTGACAGTGGGGTGTTAAAGTCTCCCACTATTATTGTGTGGGAGTAAAATCAATGTGCAAAAATCACAAGCATTCCTATCACCAATAATATACAAACAGAGGGCCAAATCATGAGCAAACTCCCATTCACAATTGCTACAAAGAGAATAAAATACCTAGGAATACAATTCACAAGGAATGTGAAAGACCTCTTCAAGTACTCAAGGAAATCAGAGAGCACACAAACAAATGGAAAAACATTCCATGCTCATGGATAGAAATGATCAATATTGTAAAAATGACCATACTGCCCAAAGTAATTTATAGATTCAATGGTATTCCCATCAAGCTACAATTGACTTTCTTCACAGAATTTTAAAAAATTACATTAAATTTCATATGCAACCAAAAAAGAGCCCATATAGCCAAGACAATCCTAAGCAAAAAGAACAAAGCTAGAGGCATCACGCTACCTGACTTCAACCTGTAATACAAGGTTACAGTAACCAAAACAGCATGGTACTGGTACCAAAACAGATATATAGACCAATGGAACAGAACAGAGGCCTCAGAAATAACATCACACATCTACAACCGTCTGATCTTTGACAAACCTGACAAAAACAAGCAATGGGGAAAGGGTTCCCTATTTAATAAATGGTGTTGGGAAAACTGGCTAGCCTTATGCAGAAAACTGAAACTGGATACCTTCCTTACACTTTATACAAAAATTAATTCAAGATGTATTAAAGACTTAAGCATAATACCTAAAACCATAAAAACCCTAGAAGAAAACCTAGGCAATACCATTCAGGACATAGGCATGGGCAAAGACTTCATGACTAAAACACCAAAATCAATTTCAATGAAAGCCAAAATTGACAAATGGGATCTAATTAAACTAAAGAGCTTCTGCATAGCAGAAGAAACTATCATCAGAGTGAACATACAACCTAGAGAATGGGAGAAAAATTTTGCAATCTATCCATCTGACAAAGGGCTAATATCCAGAATCTACAAAGAACTTAAACAAATTTACAAGAGAAAAAAATCAAACAAACAACCCCATCAAAAAGTGGGTGGAGGATATAAACAGACAGCTTTCAAAAGAAGACATTTATGCAGCCAACAAACATATGAGAAAAAGCTCATGATCACTGATCATTAGAAAAATGCAAATCAAAACCACAATGTCATGCCAGTTAGAACGGCTATCATTAAAAACTCAGGAAACAACAGATGTTGGAGAAGATGTGGAGAAATAGGAATGCTTTTACACTGTTGGCAGGACTGTAAATTAGTTCAACCATTGTGGAAGACGGTGTGGTGATTTCTAATGGATCTAGAACCAGAAATACCATTTGACCCAGCAATCCCATTACTGGGTATATACCTAAAGGATTATAAATCATTCTACTATAAAAACACATGCACATGTATGTTTATTGCAGCACTGTTTACAATAGCAAAGGCTTGGACCTGACCCAAATGCCCATCGATGTTAGACTGGATAAAGAAAATGTGTCACGTACACACCATGGAATACAATGCAGCCATAAAAGAATGAGTTCATGTCCTTTGCAGGGATATGGATGAAGCTGAAAACCATCACTCTCAGCAAGCTAACACAGAAAGAGAAAACCAAACACCTCATGTTCTCACTCATAAGTGGGAGTTGAAAAATGAGAACACATGAGCTCAGAGAGGGGAACATCACACACTGGGGCCTGTCGGCAGGTGGGGGACAAAGGGAGAGAAAGCATTAGGAGAAATAGCTAATGTAGATGATGGGCTGATGGGGGCAGCAAACCACCATGGCACATGTACACCTATGTAACAATCCTGCACGTTTTGCACATGCATCCCTGAACTTAAAATATAATAATAAATAAATATAAATAAAAATATATTACAAAGACAGATATATATATACACACACATACACACACACACACACATATATAAAACAAAGCTAAAAAAAACCATACAAACAGCCAACAAACATAAAAAACTGCTTAAGTAACTAATTATTAGAGAAATGCAAATTAAAACCACAATGAGATACCATCTTACACTGGTTAGAATGACTATTGTTGAAAAGTCAAAAAAAATGACAGATATTGGTGAGGATGTGGAGGAAAGGGAACATTGGTAAGAATTAAATTAGTACAACTTCTTTGGAAAACATTATGGAGATTTCTCAAGAACTAAAAATTGAACTACCAGGTAACCCAGCAATCCCAACACTATGTATTTAACCAAGAAACAGAAATCATCATATCAAAAAATGCCTGCCTGCACTGGTACATGTATCTCAGCACTATTTACAATAGCAAAGTCATGAAATTAATGTAAGTTTTCATCAATGGAAAATTGGATAAAGAAAATATATATATCCACAATGGAATTCAATGCAGCCCTAAAAAGGAATAAACTTATATCTTTTGCAGCAACGTGGATAGAGTTGGAGACCATTAAGCTAAATGAAATAACTCAAAAACAAAAAACTAAATAGTCCACCTTCTCAGTTAAAAGTGGAAGCTAGACAATGTGTACACATGGACATAAAGATGGAAATGATACCTACTGGGGACTCTAAAAGGGGGATGGGGGAAGGGGATGAGGATTAAAACATCAACTGTTAGGTGCAATTTTTATGTGGTTGATAGGTACACTAGAAGCCTAAACCTCACTATCACTCAATATATCTATATAGCAAACCTGTACATTTACCCCTGAATCTAAACCTTTTTTTACAAATAATAAGTTTTGATTTTGATGGGAAATGAAATCCGTGTAGGAAGTAAATGAGTGAGCAAAAGGTCTGTTTAAAAGCATCGGAGAACCAGAAAGGCAGCCAGATCTTAGGAAGCCAAGATCACAAAGAGAACAAAACCAAAGTAATGTGAGATGGACTTTCTCAGTTTTTTTTTTTTTTCTTTTCACTCTGAAAATAAGCTATTTCCTAAGAATGCAGCTCTGGATATAAGCATATGGAAAACCTGATATAGAATAAGTTTCACAAACCTGAAAATTCCCTAGAACCCACTCAATCTCTGATTAAAGCAAGGGATTGATCTCTGTTCTAAACTGTTGGGCATAAAGGAATTATAAACTCATTCAGAGCCTTCATATTTTCACACATAATGTACATGAGTCAATAATCATATAAAATTCAGAACCAAGGGAAAAATGGAAATCAATCAACAGTGCTCCAATTGCTGAAGGTGATTTACAATGACTTTAAAGTGACCTGAATAAATGTGTTCAGAAAAAGAAATAAAAAGGAGCATTTCACAAGCTAACTAGAAAGTATACAGAAGAATCAAATAGAAACTCCAAAACTATAAAATATACTTCATAATTAGTAATTACTAATTATTATAGTAATTATTATAACTGATTACTATTAATAGTTGATAGAAAATACCTAGACAGGAAAATAAAGAGAAAGAAAGACAAAAGGAAATACAGCAAATTGAGTATGATTAACACAAAATAAAAATACTAGTAATGACTAATGCGGTGGCCATTAAAAAAAGAGAATCAGTGTTTGAAATCTACCCATAAACACCAGAGTCACCAATCTTTATTGATTAATCTCTCTGATAATGAAACACTGATCTTACACAAATTATCAGAAAACAAATAGATAGAGGAACACTTTCAAATTTACGATATATGGCCAGAATTCACTAAATAGTAAACTCGAAAAGGACATTACAAGAAAGGAAAACTCTAAGTTAATCTATCTTACAAATGGAAAAGAAGGAAATCTCAAGCAAAGTGCAAAAAAAAAAAATGAACAGAGAAAGATTTTTAAAGTATTCTACATAATTACAAAATGGAGTTTATTTCACCAGTGCAAAATTTCTTTAACAATACAAAAATCAGCCAAATTCTAGATATTAAAATAATGTTTAAAGTTATATAATCGAGAGGCAGAGCAAGATAGTGAAAGAGAAAATCTCCACCAACTCCCACCCCACCCCACCCAAGGGCACCAATTTAACAACTATCGACACAGATACACACACAAAACACCTTTATAAAAACCAAAAATCAGGTGAGCCCTCATTGTACCTGGTGGTAATTCCATATAATTGTAAGAGGTACTGAAGCAGTTAAAAAATAATAATAACAGTCTGGATTTACAGACGCTATCCCTCTCTACCCTCCTGGCGGCAGTGGGATGGTGTGGAGAATTCCTCTGGGCAGTGAAGGAGGAAGAACACAGAAATTGTGAAGCATTAAATTAAGTGCCGTCCTGTTAGAGCAAAAAGGAAAACTGGACCAAACTCAGTTGATGCCTGCCCACAGAGGAACATTTAACTAGCTCTAGTCAGATTTGAATCACTGCCAATCTTAGCAGTTGAAACTTAAATTCCTACAAACCTCACTACTGGGGGCTACAGTGCTCTGGGTCTCTAAGTTAACTTTAAAGGTAGTCTTGACCATAAGGACTGCAACTCTTGGTGAGTCCTAGTGCCAAACCAGGCTGACAGATGGTGGACTTGGGGGTAGAGAGAAGGTACACAACCTACTGAGACACCAGCTGGGGCGGCTAAGGGAGTGCTGGAATCACTCCTTCCCTAACCTCAGTCTACACAGATCACAGCTCAAAATATTCCTTCCTTCCATTTGAGGAGAGAGAGGGAAGAGTAGGGAGAACTTTGTCTTGCATCTTGTATGCCAGCTAATCCACAGCAAGACAAGGCACTCCTCAGAGTAATGAGGCCTCCTTCTAGGTCCTAGCTACTGGATGACATTTCTAGACATATCCTGGGTGAGAAGGGAACATGCTGTCTTGAAGGAAAGGAACTAGTCCTGGCAGTATTCATCACCTGCTAACTGAGGAGGTCTTGGGCCCTGAATAACCAGCAATGATACCTAGGTAATACACTGAGGGCCTTGGATGAGCCTCTGAGGCTCACAGGCTACAGGTGAGACTGTGCATTGACAGCTGTGGTGATTATGGGGCAAAACTCTTTTTGCTTAAGAAAAGCAGAGAGATAAATAAAGGAGACTTTGTCTTGCACCTTAGGTACCAGCACAGCCACAGAGGGGAAGAGCAACAAGTAGACTCTTAAAATCCCCAATTCCAGGACTTGACTCTTGGACAGAATTCATGGATATGCTATGGGTCACAGAGGAGTCCACTGCCCTAAAGGGTGAGTCCCAGGCCAGACAGCATCATCACAAGCTGACTAAAGCTGACTTAAGCACCTTTGGACCTTAAGGCAACATCAGCAGTAGTCTGGCTACGCTCCTCAGCCTGTGGTGGTGGAGGAGGCAGGGTGAGGCTCCTCTGCTTTTGAAAAGTGGAGGGAACTCTGTTCTGTTCCATTGGTCTATATCTCTGTTTTGGTACCAGTACCATGCTGTTTTGGTTACTGTAGCCTTGTAGTATAGTTTGAAGTCAGGTAGCGTGATGCCTCCAGCTTTGTTCTTTTGACTTAGGATTGTCTTGGAGATGCGGGCTCTTTTTTGGTTCCATATGAACTTTAAAGCAGTTTTTTCCAATTCTGTGAAGA